>NC_060190.1:9061568-9084068 GCF_021184085.1 Oncorhynchus gorbuscha | reverse complement strand
TATGGGGTGCAAAGGAGCAAAATAAATAAATACATTAAATACAGTTGGGAAAGAGGTAGTTGATTGGGCTAAATTATAGGTTGGCTATGTACAGGTGCAGTAATCTGTGAGCTGCTCTGACAGTTGGTGCTTAAAGCTAGTGAGGGAGATAAGTGTTTCTAGTTCCAGAGATTTTTGTAGTTCGTTCCAGTCATTGGCAGCAGAGAACTGGAAGGAGAGGCGGCCAAAGAAAGAATTGGTTTTGGGGGTGACTAGAGAGATATACCTGATGGAGCGTGTGCTACAGGTGGGAGATGCTATGTTGACCAGCGAGCTGAGATAAGAGGGGACTTTACCTAGCAGGGTCTTGTAGATGACATGGAGCCAGTGGGTTTGGCGACGCGTATGAAGCGAGGGCCAGCCAACGAGAGCGTACAGGTCGCAATGGTGGGTAGTATATGGGGCTTTGGTGACAAAACAGATTGCACTGTGATAGACTGAATCCAATTTGTTGAGTAGGGTATTGGAGGCTATTTTGTAAATGACATCGCCAAAGTCGAGGATTGGTAGGATGGTCAGTTTTACAAGGGTATGTTTGGCAGCATGAGTGAAGGATGCTTTGTTGCGAAATAGGAAGCCAATTCTAGATTTAACTTTGGATTGGAGATGTTTGATATGGGTCTGGAAGTGTTTAAAGTCTAACCAGACACCTAAGTATTTGTAGTTGTCCACGTATTCTAAGTCAGAGCCGTCCAGAGTAGTGATGTTGGACAGGCGGGTAGGTGCAGGTAGCGATCGGTTGAAGAGCATGCATTTAGTTTTACTTGTATTTAAGAGCAATTGGAGGCGATGGAAGGAGAGTTGTATGGCATTGAAACTTGCCTGGAGGGTTGTTAACACAGTGTCCAAAGAAGGGCCGGAAGTATACAGAATGGTGTCGTCTGCGTAGAGGTGGATCAGAGAATCACCAGCAGCAAGAGCGACCTCATTGATGTATACAGAGAAGAGAATCGGCCCGAGAATTGAACCCTGTGGCACCCCCATAGAGACTGCCAGAGGTCCGGACAACAGGCCCTCCGATTTGACACACTGAACTCTATCTGAGAAGTAGTTGGTAAACCAGGTGAGGCAATCATTTGAGAAACCAAGGCTGTGATGTGATATCATTTAGGATCTTGAACGTGGCTGCGGTGCACCCATCACCAGCTCTGAAACCAGATTGCATAGCGGAGAAGGTACGGTGAGATTCGAAATGGTCGGTAATCTGTATGTTAATTTGGCTTTCGAAGACTGTAGAAAGGCAGGGTAGGATAGATATAGGTCTGTAGCAGTTTGGGTCTAGAGTGTCTCCTCCTTTGAAATGGGGACTGACCGCTGCAGCTTTCCAATCTTTGGGAATCTCAGACGGAACGAAAGAGAGGTTGAACAGGCTAGTGATAGGGGTTGCAACAATTTCGGCAGATAATTTTAGAAAAATAGGGTCCAGATTGTCTAGCCAGGGCAATTTTTAGGGGTCCAGAATTTGCGGCTCTTTCACAACATCAGCTATCTGGATTTGGGTGAAGGAGAAATCAGGGAGGCTTAGGCGAGTAGCTTTGGGGAATGCAGGGCTGTTGACCGGGGTAGGGGTAGCCAGGTGGAAAGCCTGGCCAGCCGTAGAAAAATGTTTATTGAAATTCTCAATTATAGTGGCTTTATCGGTGGTGACTGTGTTTCCTAACCTCAGTGCAGTGGACAGCTGGGAGGAGGTGCTCTTATTCTCCATGGACATTACAGTGTCCCAGAACTTTTTGGAGTTTGTGCTACAGGATGCAAATTTCTGCTTGAAAAAGCTAGCCTTAGCTTTCCTAACTTCCTATGTATATTGGTTCCTAACTTCCCTGAAAAGTTGCATATCACGGGGGCTATTCGATGCTAATGCAGAACACTACCGGATGTTTTTGTGCTGGTCAAGGGCAGTCAGGTCTGGAGAGAACCAAGGGATATACAGTGCCTTGCAAAAGTATTCGGCCACCTTGAACTTTGCGACGTTTTTCCACATTTTAGGCTTCAAACATAAAGATATAAAACTGTATTTTTTTGTGAAGAATCAACAACAAGTGGGAAACAATCATGAAGTGGAACGACATTTATTGGATATTTCAAACTTTTTTAACAAATCAAAAACTGAAAAATTGGGCGTGCAAAATTATTCAGCCCCTTTACTTTCAGTGCAGCAAACTCTCTCCAGAAGTTCAGTGAGGATCTCTGAATGATCCAATGTTGACCTAAATGACTAATGATGATAAATACAATCCACCTGTGTGTAATCAAGTCTCCGTATAAATGCACCTGCACTGTGATAGTCTCAGAGGTCCGTTAAAAGCGCAGAGAGCATCATGTAGAACAAGGAACACACCAGGCAGGTCCGAGCTACTGTTGTGAAGAAGTTTAAAGCAGGATTTGGATACAAAAAGATTTCCCAAGCTTTAAACATCCCAAGGAGCACTGTGCAAGCGATAATATTGAAATGGAAGGAGTATCAGACCACTGCAAATTGCCCAAGACCTGGCCGTCCCTCTAAACTTTCAGCTCATACAAGGAGAAGTGTCATGTTTGTCATTTATTATCATGTCTTGTCCCTGTGCTCCCCATTCTGTTCGTTTCCCTCTGCTGGTCTTATTGGGTTCTTTCCCTCTTTCTATCCCTCTCTCTCCCCCTCCCCCTCTCACTCTCTCGCTCTCTCTTCTCTCTATCATTCCGTTCCTGCTCCCAGCTGTTCCTATTCCCCTAATCATCATTTAGTCTTCCCACACCTGTTCCCGATCCTTTCCCCTGATTAGAGTCCCTATTTATTCCTTTGTGTTCCGTTCCTGTCCCGTCGGTTCCTTGTTTAGTATTCACCATGCTGTGATTGCGTTTCGCCCTGTCCTGTCGTGTTTTTGCTGTGATTGTGTATCGCCCTGTCCTGTCGTGTTTTTTGCCTTCATCAGATGCTGCGTGTGAGCAGGTGTCTCTGTCTACCACGGCCTGTGCCTACCCGAAGCGACCTGCAGTCTGTGGCCGCTTCTCCAGTTATTCCCCTCTACAGACTAGAGGATTTCTGTTATTCCCTGTTTGGACTTAAATAAACTCTGTTTCTGTTAAGTCGCTTTTGGGTCCTCTTTCACCTGCATGACAGAAGGAACCGACCAAGGAATGGACCCAGCGACTTCAGACGCTCGTTACACTGCCGTCAAGATCCAAGGAGCCATGCTCGGCAGACACGAGCAGGAATTGTCTGCTGCTCGCCATACCGTGGAGAACCTGGCCGCTCAGGTTTCCGACCTCTCTGGACAGTTCCAGAGTCTACGTCTCGTGCCACCTGTTACTTCCTGGCCTGCCGAGCCTCCAGAACCTAGGGTTAATAACCCACCTTGCTACTCCGGTCAGCCCACTGAGTGCCGCTCCTTTCTCACGCAGTGTGAGATTGTGTTCTCTCTCCAACCCAACACATACTCTAGAGAGAGAGCTCGGGTTGCTTACGTCATTTCACTCCTTACTGGCCGGGCTCGAGAATGGGGCACAGCTATCTGGGAGGCAAGGGCTGATTGCTCTAACAAGTTCCAGAACTTTAAAGAGGAGATGATTCGGGTTTTTGACCGTTCAGTTTTTGGTAGGGAGGCTTCTAGGGCCCTGGCTTCCTTATGCCAAGGTGAACGGTCCATAACGGATTATTCTATTGAGTTTCGCACTCTTGCTGCCTCTAGTGAGTGGAACGAGCCGGCGCTGCTCGCTCGTTTTCTGGAGGGACTCCACGCTGTGGTTAAGGATGAGATTCTCTCCCGGGAGGTTCCTTCAGATGTGGACTCTTTGATTGCTCTCGCCATCCGCATAGAACGACGGGTAGATCTTCGTCACCGGGCTCGTGGAAGAGAGCTCGCATCAACGGTGTTTCCCTGCTCCGCATCGCAACCATCTCCCTCCTCTGGCTTTGAGACTGAGCCCATGCAGCTGGGAGGGATTCGCATCTCGACTAAGGAGAGGGAACGGAGGATCACCAACCGCCTGTGCCTCTATTGCGGAGTTGCTGGACATTTTGTTAATTCATGTCCAGTAAGAGGCCAGAGCCCATCAGTAAGCGGAGGGCTACTGGTGAGCGCTACTACTCAGGCCTCTTCATCTAGATCTTGTACTACTATGTCGGTCCATCTACGCTGGACCGGTTCGGGTGCTACATGCAGTGCCTTGATTGACTCTGGGGCTGAGGGTTGTTTCATGGACGAAGCATGGGTTCGGAAACATAACATTCCTTTCAGACCGTTAGACAAGCCTACGCCCATGTTTGCCTTAGATGGTAGTCATCTTCCCAGTATCAAATTTGAGACACTACCTTTAACTCTCACAGTATCTGGTAACCACAGTGAGACTATTTCTTTTTGATTTTCCGTTCACCGTTTACACCTGTTGTTTTGGGTCATCCCTGGCTAGTATGTCATAATCCTTCTATTAATTGGTCTAGTAATTCTATCCTATCCTGGAACGTTTCTTGTCATGTGAAGTGTTTAATGTCTGCCATCCCTCCCGTTTCTTCTGTCCCTACTTCTCAGGAGGAACCTGGCGATTTGACAGGAGTGCCGGAGGAATATCATGATCTGCGCACGGTCTTCAGTCGGTCCCGAGCCAACTCCCTTCCTCCTCACCGGTCGTATGATTGTAGTATTGATCTCCTTCCGGGGACCACTCCTCCTCGAGGTAGACTATACTCTCTGTCGGCTCCCGAACGTAAGGCTCTCGAGGATTATTTGTCTGTGTCTCTTGACGCCGGTACCATAGTGCCTTCTTCCTCTCCGGCCGGGGGCGGGGTTCTTTTTGTTAAGAAGAAGGACGGTACTCTGCGCCCCTGCGTGGATTATCGAGGGCTGAATGACATAACGGTTAAGAATCGTTATCCGCTTCCCCTTATGTCATCAGCCTTCGAGATTCTGCAGGGAGCCAGGTGCTTTACTAAGTTGGACCTTCGTAACGCTTACCATCTCGTGCGCATCAGAGAGGGGGACGAGTGGAAAACGGCGTTTAACACTCCGTTAGGGCATTTTGAGTACCGGGTTCTGCCGTTCGGTCTCGCCAATGCGCCAGCTGTTTTTCAGGCATTAGTTAATGATGTTCTGAGAGACATGCTGAACATCTTTGTTTTTGTCTATCTTGACGATATCCTGATTTTTTCTCCGTCACTCGAGATTCATGTTCAGCACGTTCGACGTGTTCTACAGCGCCTTTTAGAGAATTGTCTCTACGTAAAGGCTGAGAAGTGCTCTTTTCATGTCTCCTCCGTTACTTTTCTCGGTTCCGTTATTTCCGCTGAAGGCATTCAGATGGATTCCGCTAAGGTCCAAGCTGTCAGTGATTGGCCCGTTCCAAGGTCACGTGTCGAGTTGCAGCGCTTTTTAGGTTTCGCTAATTTCTATCGGCGTTTCATTCGTAATTTCGGTCAAGTTGCTGCCCCTCTCACAGCTCTTACTTCTGTCAAGACGTGTTTTACGTGGTCCGGTTCCGCCCAGGGAGCTTTTGATCTTCTAAAAGAACGTTTTACGTCCGCTCCTATCCTCGTTACTCCTGACGTCACTAGACAATTCATTGTCGAGGTTGACGCTTCAGAGGTAGGCGTGGGAGCCATTCTATCCCAGCGCTTCCAGTCTGACGATAAGGTTCATCCTTGCGCTTATTTTTCTCATCGCCTGTCGCCATCTGAGCGCAACTATGATGTGGGTAACCGTGAACTGCTCGCCATCCGCTTAGCCCTAGGCGAATGGCGACAGTGGTTGGAGGGGGCGACCGTTCCTTTTGTCGTTTGGACAGACCATAAGAACCTTGAGTACATCCGTTCTGCCAAACGACTTAATGCCCGTCAAGCTCGTTGGGCGTTGTTTTTCGCTCGTTTCGAGTTTGTGATTTCTTACCGTCCGGGTAGCAAGAACACCAAGCCTGATGCCTTATCCCGTCTGTTTAGTTCTTCTGTGGCTTCTACTGATCCCGAGGGGATTCTTCCTTATGGGCGTGTTGTCGGGTTAACAGTCTGGGGAATTGAAAGACAGGTTAAGCAAGCACTCACGCACACTGCGTCGCCGCGCGCTTGTCCTAGTAACCTCCTTTTCGTTCCTGTTTCCACTCGTCTGGCTGTTCTTCAGTGGGCTCACTCTGCCAAGTTAGCTGGTCATCCCGGTGTTCGAGGCACTCTTGCGTCTATTCGCCAGCGCTTTTGGTGGCCGACTCAGGAGCGTGACACGCGCCGTTTCGTGGCTGCTTGTTCGGACTGCGCGCAGACTAAGTCGGGTAACTCTCCTCCTGCCGGTCGTCTCAGACCGCTCCCCATTCCTTCTCGACCATGGTCTCACATCGCCTTAGACTTCAGTACCGGTCTGCCTTTGTCTGCGGGGAAGACTGTGAGAGCCGCCAATAAACGCAGGATTAAGAGTCCAAGGTATTGTTGCGGCCAGAGAGTGTGGCTTTCCACTCGCAACCTTCCTCTTACGACAGCTTCTCGTAAGTTGACTCCGCGGTTCATTGGTCCGTTCCGTGTCTCCCAGGTCGTCAATCCTGTCGCTGTGCGACTGCTTCTTCCGCGACATCTTCGTCGCGTCCATCCTGTCTTCCATGTCTCCTGTGTTAAGCCCTTTCTTCGCACCCCCGTTCGTCTTCCCTCCCCCCTCCCGTCCTTGTCGAGAGCGCACCTATTTACAAGGTACATAAGATCATGGACATGCGTTCTCGGGGACGGGGTCACCAATACTTAGTGGATTGGGAGGGTTACGGTCCTGAGGAGAGGAGTTGGGTTCCGTCTCGGGACGTGCTGGACCGTTCACTCATCGATGATTTCCTCCGTTGCCGCCAGGATTCCTCCTCGAGTGCGCCAGGAGGCGCTCGGTGAGTGGGGGGGTACTGTCATGTTTGTCATTTATTATCATGTCTTGTCCCTGTGCTCCCCATTCTGTTCGTTTCCCTCTGCTGGTCTTATTGGGTTCTTTCCCTCTTTCTATCCCTCTCTCTCCCCCTCCCCCTCTCACTCTCTCGCTCTCTCTTCTCTCTATCGTTCCGTTCCTGCTCCCAGCTGTTCCTATTCCCCTAATCATCATTTAGTCTTCCCACACCTGTTCCCGATCCTTTCCCCTGATTAGAGTCCCTATTTATTCCTTTGTGTTCCGTTCCTGTCCCGTCGGTTCCTTGTTTAGTATTCACCATGCTGTGATTGCGTTTCGCCCTGTCCTGTCGTGTTTTTGCTGTGATTGTGTATCGCCCTGTCCTGTCGTGTTTTTTGCCTTCATCAGATGCTGCGTGTGAGCAGGTGTCTCTGTCTACCACGGCCTGTGCCTACCCGAAGCGACCTGCAGTCTGTGGCCGCTTCTCCAGTTATTCCCCTCTACAGACTAGAGGATTTCTGTTATTCCCTGTTTGGACTTAAATAAACTCTGTTTCTGTTAAGTCGCTTTTGGGTCCTCTTTCACCTGCATGACAAGAAGACTGATCAGAGATGCAGCCAAGAGGCCCATGATCAATCTGGATGAACTGCAGAGATCTACAGCTGAGGTGGGACACTCTGTCCATAGGACAACAATCAGTCGTATATTGCACAAATCTGGCCTTTATGGAAGAGTGGCAAGAAGAAAGCCATTTCTTAGAGATATCCATAACAATTGTCATTTCAAGTTTGCCACAAGCCACCTGGGAGACACACCAAACATGTGGAAGAAGGTGCTCTGGTCAGATGAAACCAAAATTGAACTTTTTGTCAAAAATGCAAAACGTTATGCAACACAGCTCATCACCCTGAACACACCATCCCCACTGTCAAACATGGTGGTGGCAGCATCATGGTTTGGGCCTGCTTTTCTTCAGCAGGGACAGGGAAGATGGTTAAAATTGATGGGAAGATGGATGGAGCCAAATACAGGACCATTCTGGAAGAAAACCTGATGGAGTCTGCAAAAGACCTGAGACTGGGACGGAGATTTGTCTTCCAACAAGACAATGATCCAAAACATAAAGCAAAATCTACAATGGAATGGTTCAAAAATAAACATATCCAGGTGTTAGAATGGCCAAGTCAAAGTCCAGACCTGAATCCAATCGAGAATCTGTGGAAAGAACTGAAAACTGCTGTTCACAAATGCTCTCCATCCAACCTCACTGAGCTCGAGCTGTTTTGCAAGGAGGAATGGGAAAAAATTCAGTCTCTCGATGTGCAAAACTGATAGAGACATACCCCAAGCGACTTACAGCTGTAATCGCAGCAAAAGGTGGCGCTACAAAGTATTAACTTAAGGGGGCTGAATAATTTTGCACGCCCAATTTTTCAGTTTTTGATTTGTTAAAAAAGTTTGAAATATCCAATAAATGTCGTTCCACTTCATGATTGTGTCCCACTTGTTGTTGATTCTTCACAAAAAAATACAGTTTTATATCTTTATGTTTGAAGCCTGAAATGTGGCAAAAGGTCGCAAAGTGCAAGGGGGCCGAATACTTTCGCAAGGCACTGCGGCAGCGTAGCCTAGTGTGGTTAGAGCGTTGGACTAGTAACCGGAAGGTTGCGAGTTCAAACCCCCGAGCTGACAAGGTACAAATCTGTTGTTCTGCCCCTGAACAGGCAGTTAACCCACTGTTTCCAGGCCGTCATTGAAAATAAGAATGTGTTCTTAACTGACTTGCCTGGTTAAATAAAGGTAAAATAAAAATCATTTAAAAAAATATGTTCCTGGTTCTGAGTTTTTTGGGCATGCTTATTTAAGATGGTGAGGAGGGCACTTTTAAAGAATAACTCGGCATCCTATACTGACGGGATGAGGTCAATATCCTTCCAGGATACCCGGGCCAGGTTGATTAGAAAAGCCTGCTCGCTGAAGTGTTTTAGGGAGCGTTTGACACTGATGAGGGCTGGTCGTTTGACCACGGACCCATTACGGATGCAAGCAATGAGGCAGTGATCGCTGAGATCTTGGTTGAAAACAGCAGAGGTATATTTGGAGGGCAAGTTGGTTAGGATGATATCTATGAGGGTGCCCATGTTTACAGATTTGGGATTGTACCTGGTGGGTTCATTGATAATTTGTGTGAGATAGAGGGTATCAAGCTTAGATTGTAGGATGGCCGGGGTGTTAAGCATGTCCCAGTTTAGGTCACCTAGCAGCACAAGCTCTGAAGATAGATGGGGAGCAATCAGTTCATGTATGGTGTCTAGGGCACAGCTGGGGGCAGAGGGTGGCCTATCGCAAGCAGCAACAGTGAGAGACTTGTTTCTGGAAAGGTGGATTTTTAAAAGTAGATCGAATTGTTTGGGTACAGACCTGGACAGTAAGACAGAACTCTGCAGGCTATCTCTGCAGTAGATTGCAACTCCGCCACCTTTGGCAGTTCTATCTTGTCGGAAAATGGGATGGAAATTTCAGGGGGGTTTTTAGGGATGGAAATTTCAGGGATTTTGGTAGTCTTCCTGAGCCAGGATTCAGACACGGCTAGGATATCCGGGTTGGCGGAGTGTGCTAGGGCAGTGAATAAAACACATTTAGGGAGGAGGCTTCTAATGTTAACATGCATGAAACCAAGTTCAGGAGAAGTTCAACCAAGGTGATGGAGAGAAGGAGAAAAACAGAGAGAGAAGGCTCTGAGGCAGTTGTGGGTAGCAAGAAGCAGTGAGGAGGAGAAGCACTCAAACTGAGCTCACCACATAAAGAAAAATAATAATAATCTTGACATTAAGAAAGTTCTGCGAGACAGATTGAGCACAGTGATAAACAACCAGACACTACAGACACTCATTCTACCTGCTTTAAGTTTTTGCAATCATTCTGTCACATACATAAAGTACTTAAGTAAAACTATTTACAGTATTTCTTGGGGTATCTCTACTTTACTATTTGCTTTTACTTCACTACATTCCTAAAGAAAATAATGTACTTTTTACTCCATACATTTTCCTTGTCACCCAAAATTACTTTTTTAAAACATTTTGAATGCTTAGCAGGAGAGGAAAAATGCACTTGTCAAGTGAACATCCCTGGTCATCCCTACTGCCTCTGATCTGGCGGACTCATTAAACACAAGTTCTTTGTTTGTAAATTATGCGGAAGTGTTGTAGTGTGCCCCTGGCTATCCGTAAATTAAATAAAATCAGGGAAACTTGTCAGTCTGGTTTGCTTAATATAAGCAATTTGAAATTATTTATACTTTTCCTTTTCCTTTTAATACTTAAGTATATATTTGCGATTACATTTACTTTTGATACTGAAGTATATTTAAAACCAAATGCTTTTACTGGGTGACTCACATTTACTTGAGTCATTTTCTATTTATTTTATTTATTTTTATTTCACCTTTATTTAACCAGGTAGGCTAGTTGAGAACAAGTTCTCATTTGCAACTGCGACCTGGCCAAGATAAAGCATAGCAGTGTGAACAGACAACACAGAGTTACACATGGAATAAACAATTAACAAGTCAATAACACAGTAGAAAAAATGGGCAGTATATACAATGTGTGCAAAAGGCATGAGGAGGTAGGCGAATAATACAATTTTGCAGATTAACACTGGAGTGATAAATGATCAGATGGTCATGTACAGGTAGAGATATTGGTGTGCAAAAGAGCAGAAAAATAAATAAATAAAAACAGTATAAAAACAGTATGGGAATGAGGTAGGTGAAAATGGGTGGGCTATTTTCCTATAGACTATGTACAGCTGCAGCGATCGGTTAGCTGCTCGGATAGCTGATGTTTGAAGTTGGTGAGGGAGATAAAAGTCTCCAACTTCAGCGATTTTTACAATTCGTTCCAGTCACAGGCAGCAGAGTACTGGAACGAAAGGCGGCCAAATGATGTGTTGGCTTTAGGGATGATCAGTGAGATACACCTGCTGGAGCGCGTGCTACGGATGGGTGTTGCCATCGTGACCAGTGAACTTAGATAAGGCGGAGCTTTACCTAGCATGGACTTGTAGATGACCTGGAGCCAGTGGGTCTGGCGACGAATATGTAGTGAGGGCCAGCCGACTAGAGCATGCAAGTCGCAGTGGTGGGTGGTATAAGGTGCTTTAGTGACAAAACGGATGGCACTGTGATAGACTGCATCCAGTTTGCTGAGTAGAGTGTTGGAAGCCATTTTGTAGATGACATCGCCGAAGTCGAGGATCGGTAGGATAGTCAGTTTTACTAGGGTAAGCTTGGCAGCGTGAGTGAAGGAGGCTTTGTTGCGGAATAGAAAGCCGACTCTTGATTTGATTTTCGATTGGAGATGTTTGATGTGGGTCTGGAAGGAGAGTTTGCAGTCTAGCCAGACACCTAGGTACTTATAGATGTCCACATATTCAAGGTCGGAACCATCCAGGGTGGTGATGCTAGTCGTGCATGCGGGTGCAGGCAGCGATCGGTTGAAAAGCATGCATTTGGTTTTACTCGCGTTTAAGAGCAGTTGGAGGCCACGGAAGGAGTGCTGTATGGCATTGAAGCTCGTTTGGAGGTTAGATAGCACAGTGTCCAATGACGGGCTGAAAGTATATAGAATGGTGTCGTCTGCGTAGAGGTGGATCAGGGAATCGTCCGCAGCAAGAGCAACATCATTGATATATACAGAGAAAAGAGTCGGCCCGAGAATTGAACCCTGTGGCACCCCCATAGAGACTGCCAGAGGACCGGACAGCATGCCCTCCGATTTGACACACTGAACTCTGTCTGCAAAGTAATTGGTGAACCAGGCAAGGCAGTCATCCGAAAAACCGAGGCTGTTGAGTCTGCCGATAAGAATATGGTGATTGACAGAGTCGAAAGCCTTGGCGAGGTCGATGAAGACGGCTGCACAGTACTGTCTTTTATCGATGGCGGTTATGATATCGATTAGTACCTTGAGTGTGGCTGAGGTGCACCCGTGACCGGCTCGGAAACCAGATTGCACAGCGGAGAAGGTACGGTGGGATTCGAGATGGTCAGTGACCTGTTTGTTGACTTGGCTTTCGAAGACCTTAGATAGGCAGGGCAGGATGGATATAGGTCTGTAACAGTTTGGGTCCAGGGTGTCTCCCCCTTTGAAGAGGGGGATGACTGCGGCAGCTTTCCAATCCTTGGGGATCTCAGACGATATGAAAGAGAGGTTGAACAGGCTGGTAATAGGGGTTGCGACAATGGCGGCAGATAGTTTCAGAAATAGTGGGTCCAGATTGTCAAGCCCAGCTGATTTGTACGGGTCCAGGTTTTGCAGCTCTTTCAGAACATCTGCTATCTGGATTTGGGTAAAGGAGAACCTGGAGAGGCTTGGGTGAGGAGCTACGGGGGGGGGCGGAGCTGTTGGCCGAGGTTGGAGTAGCCAGGCGGAAGGCATGGCCAGCCGTTGAGAAGTGCTTATTGAAGTTTTCGATAATCATGGATTTATCGGTGGAGACCGTGTTTCCTAGCCTTAGTGCAGTGGGCAGCTGGGAGGAGGTGCTCTTGTTTTCCATGGACTTCACAGTGTCCCAGAACTTTTTGGAGTTGGAGCTACAGGATGCAAACTTCTGCCTGAAGAAGCTGGCCTTAGCTTTCCTGACTGACTGCGTGTATTGGTTCCTGACTTCCCTGAACAGTTGCATATCACGGGGGCTATTCGATGCTATTGCAGTCCGCCACAGGATGTTTTTGTGCTGGTCGAGGGCAGTCAGGTCTGGAGTGAACCAAGGGCTGTATCTGTTCTTGGTTCTGCATATTAATTAAGGTATCTTTACTTTTACTGAAGTATTAGCAATTTCTCATTTCTATGTAATGGTACTTGAACAGGGGGGGGGGGGGACTCCGACCCATAATTTATCCTGGACAGGTATAGGGTTGCATAATTCCCTGGTTTCACAGAAATATTGGTCCTGGTAGGAGGAATCCTGTTTATTCGCTCGTAATTACAGGAATCTTACAACCAGGATTTCTGGAAAACCGGGGAATATTGGGAAAGTTACCAAACCCTAGTCAGGTCACACAGCCAAGATAAAACACCTGGACAAATGTCTTTGTAGAAATAACTATCATAACTATGTTGTTGTGATCCAGTGCTTTCATCACATCAGATGAAAGACAAAGCACACAAGTAAAACATGTTGTCTATTTTCATCTCAATGTACCACTGATCAAATTCACTTTAAGTGCTCCAGGAAGCAACAGTGACAGGGTCCAGATACAGTGTGTCTCTTTCCCAAATGGCACCCTATTGACTATATGGAGCATCCCTTGGGCCCTGGTCGAAAGTAGTGCACTACATAGTAAATAGGATGCCATTTGGGATGAAACCTGTGCACCTGAAGAGAGTAGCCCTTATGTAATTGAGTGTGCCGGTCCTTTGGTAATGTGATTTCAAGGGTTGACTGTGTTAGGGTAAGATGGGCGGATCTGATGGTCTATTAGGTAATAGGGTGGACTGTGCAGCTTGCTGCATTTTCTCAAAACCTAACCCAACTAGATCATTTGGTTCCTTGGAAGTTGTGGGAACGTATGTTTTCGGTTTCACACAAGTTTCCTGACTGTTAAAACAGTGAATGTTTATTTTTAGATTGCAGGGAGATTCTCAGAATGTTTTACTCTGGTTCCTTGAAAGTTTTCCTAGGATATTTTATTAAAGGTCAGAATGGAAATTATAGGTTATTTTGTTTTTGGAATAACTTCATTAACTTTTAATAAGACTTTAATAACACTGCTAGCTTATTTTGGCATAACTTTTTTTGGAACTCCAGGCACAGAAAGGACACAATAAAATGTATTTCCTTAGGCATTAAGCATGCAAACACACATCTTTTTTTATTGTGACTAGGCACAGGTAAGATTTGAATATATGATCTTCTTTCTTCTATCCGTGGAATTAGTCCACTGCCCAACCGGGATGCAACTAGCATACCATGTTTTCAAACAGAACCCATTTCAAAGGGAACAAGCAGCATTATTCCAACCTCAGTGTGTAAATATATATAAAACACAGGTAAATTAGGTTTTTAACTGCACTGGGCCGACATTTTTAAATAGAACCTTTAGGAAACCTGTAAGAAACGTTATGCTGAAGTCAGTGGCAGCTGGTGATGTTTTTTTTTTTAACGAGCCTGGCCTTATTTCTCTCATTCATATCCCATTCACACAGCTCAATGTAACAACGATAGGTTTAGGCTTCTACTACACATGATACTCAAATGTTCCCTATACTGTACCCATCATGAGGTTGCTACAACCTAGCCTATGAATGAAAGTTTACAACATAGTCAATCCGCTACAATCATTCAGTACAGTGTACAGTCAGCAAGCAGTTTAGCAGTTCCCCCGGTGGGAATAAATGAATGAAACCAAAAGCATACAGTATGTTGACTTGGAAGAGTTCCAGTGTTTGATAGCCATAGCCAGCTAGCTAACATAGCATCTCTCTCTTTTTGAGCCGGGTATTTGAGTAGGCTTACCTAGCTAGCTGCATACACTACCTAAGTGAAAGAGAAAGTAAAAGACAACGAAATATAACTCTCTCTTTTGCTTCTCCTTAATTTTTAAAGTAATTAATTTGTTGAAAACTGTTCAACAATTGTCTTTTTCTCTCTTTAAGTCAACTACTCACCAAATGTTATGCACTCCAGTGCTGGCTGTAGCTTATGCTTTCAGTACTAGATTCATACTCTGATCCTTTGATTGGGTAGACTACATGTCAGTTCATGATGCAAGAGATCTGACAGGTTGGAGGACGTTCTTCAGAAGTTGTCATAATTACTGTGCAAGTCTATGGAAAGGGGGTGAGAACCATGAGCCTCCTAGGTTATGTATTGAAGTCAATGTACCCAGAGGAGGACGGAAACTAGCTGTCCTCAAGGTACACCATGGTGCTACCCTAAAGAGCGCAGTTGAGGCTACTGTAGACCTTCATTGCAAAATAGTGTTTGGTGACATGTGAACATATTTAGTATAGTTTTATCTTAAAAATATAACTTTTTTTGATGTCACTATTTGTATTTTATGAAATTCACTGAGGAGGATGGTCCTCTCCTTCCTTCTCTGAGAAGCCTCCACTGGCTGAAGTACTGAAATTGCCACAGAAGAACATTGAATTTAAGAACGTGACTTTAAATAGAAGCATTAGTAAACGTTTCTAGAACATTATCAAACATGAAATTAAATGTAACCATGTTTGAACTTTCAGGAGACATTCTGTTAAAGTAATGAAATTCCAAGAAAATACTGCTTTTTGCTCAAGTTCCTTAAATGTTCTGAGAATGTTCCAAAGCCAATCAACTATCCTGCACATTCCCATAAAGTTGGGGGAAGGTTGTATGCAATATAACCATAGGACAACCATGCTCTAAGAAGCATATGGTTCTCAGAACGTTATGTGCTTGCTGGGAGGAGCCAAACTCAAACGTACAGTACTAAGGAACATGATCAAAGGAACGCCGTCTGCTCTCCAGGGATTTGATTCCCAGAGTTGCGAGGGCTTCCCAGTAGAGTAGCTAGGCCAAGTCGACCAGCTATAGGGAAACCCTTGAAACTCTGGGAATAATATCCCTGGAGAGTAGGCGTACGGAAGCAAATCTGTCTGAAATGTGTCTGAAATTCACCTGAAATTGGGCTGAACTCTAAATCCCGGCAGACCATTGGATCAGTTGGATCCCTCCAACCAGACAACAGGTTTCAGGACGACCCACCCACACATATCCAATTATAAGACCGTTTAAAGACATCTGGGGTAACCATGTCAACCATAACCACCCAAGTGATGTCTGAGGTCATTCAGGGAAAAACATACTTCCATTTAAACTTCATGAGTTTCCCATTTCATTAAAACACAAATAAACGGCTTCACAAACACACACACACAACACACACACACAACCCCCACACACACACACTTGCTATCAGCCTTCGTCTAGACCCCCCCCCCCCCCATCGTATCCACACTTGTGTGATAACAATAATGTATTGTGTCCTTATACCAAATGACTTTGCGATGCAATAGCTTTAGTTAGAGGGCTGTACAGTACAGTGGGAATGAATAGGCCCATTCATAAGCTACAGTACATTCACACAGTTCTTAGCCTAAATCCCAATACTGTCAGCCATAAACCTGATTTATAACAAACATGCATGAACACACAGAAACGTGCATACACACATGCACACAAACACACGCACGCATGCACACACAGACACAAACACACACAGCCCAACAATATTCCTCAAATATGTCCACTGCTCAATCGGATGAACTGTAATGTAAATGGGTTTACAGCACATTGCACTGTACAGAGCTGTGCTTTGGAAGTGCTTTGGCTTATCCGGTTTATTCACGTGGTTATGAAGGCTAATAAAATGACCTTATATCGTTATGATGGAGATATAATATAGCAAATATGTCAAATAAATGTTTACGGAGGTTTATTGTTCTATTCGGTGAGAATGATGTGAATGGCGCTTGTAACGCCAGGGTAGTGGGTTCGATCCCCGGGACCACCCATACGTAGAATGTATGCACACATGACTGTAAGTCGCTTTGGATAAAAGCGTCTGCTAAATGGCATATATTATTATTATTATATTAAAAGCTAACCTAGCAGTTTGATATCATTTAAACAAGGTTATTTGTTCTTTAGGCTAATCCCATGTGTTATGAGTGAGGGAAGCAGCTTTTGCAAGTCTGAGTGGGTTTTTTGTGAGTGTGTGTGTGTGTGATTGTGTGTGTTTGTTGTTAGTGAGAGATGGACACAGCTGTGGAGAGTGCTCCAGGGGGGTTCTGTGTTTCTCATCCCCACCCCTCCTCTCTCTCTCTCTCAAACACACACACACACACACACACACACACACACACACACACACACACACACACACACACACACACACACACACACACACACACACACACACACACACACACACACACACACACACACACACACACACACACACACACACACACACACACACACACACACACACACACACACACACACACACACACACACTCACTCGCTCACTTTTACTAACACTTTCTTTCTCTCGATAGGCAATGTACACGTCCTTCCTTTCTCTCACTCCCTCTTTAGCTGCCTTTCCCCCTTCTCCTCCATTCTCCCTCTGTTTCTCTCTCTCCCTCTGTTTCTCTCTCTCTCTCTCCCTCTGTTTCTCTCTCTGTTTCTCTCTCCCCCTCTGTTTCTCTCTCTCTCTGTTTCTCACTCTTTCTCTATCTCTTTCCCTATGTTTCTCTCTCTCCCTCTGTTTCTCTCTCTCCCTCTGTTTCTCTCTCTCTCTGTTTCTCTCTCTCTCTGTTTCTCACTCTCTCTCTGTTTATCTCTGTTTCTCCCACTGTCTCTATCTCTCTCTGTTTCTCACTCTCTCTCTCTCTGTTTCTCTCTCTGATTCTATCTCTCTCTGTTTCTCTCTCTCTCTCTGTTTCTCTCTCTCTCTGTTTCTCTCTCCCTCTGTTTCTCTCTCTCTCTCTGTTTCTCACTCTGTTTCTCTCTCTGTTTCTCTCTCCCTCTGTTTCTCTCTCTCTCTCTGTTTCTCTCTCCCTCTGTTTCTCTCTCTATCTCTGTTTCTCTCTCTGTTTCTCTCTCTGTTTCTCTCTCTCTCTCTGTTTCTCTCTCTGTTTCTCTCTCTGTTTCTCTCTCTGTTTCTCTCTCTCTCTCTGTTTCTCACTCTTTCTCTCTCTCTTTCCCTATGTTTCTCTCTCTCTCTCTCCCTCTGTTACTCTCTCTTTCTCTCTCTCTTTCCCTCTGTTTCTCTCTCTCTTTCCCTCTATTTATCTCTCTCTCTCCCTCTGTTACTCTCTCTTTCTCTCTCTCTTTCCCTGTTTCTCTCTCTCTCTCTTTCCCTCTGTTTCTCTCTCTCTCTCTGTTTCTCTCTCTCCCTCTGTCACTCTCTCTTTCTCTTTCCCTCTGTTTCTCTCTCTCTCTCTCCCTCCCTCCCTCTGTTTCTCTCTGTTTCTCTCTGTTTCTCTCTCTGTTTCTCTCTCTCTCCCTCTGTTTCTCTCTCTGTTTCTCTCTCTCCCCCTGTTTCTCTCTCTGTTTCTCTCTCTGTTTCTCTCTCTCCCTCTGTTTCTCTCTCTGTTTCTCTCTCTCTCCCCCTGTTTCTCTCTCTGTTTCTCTCTCTCTCTGTTTCTCTCTCTTTCCCTCTGTTTCTCTCTTTTTTTCTGTTTCTCCAATGTACATATTGTAACAATGTACATAACAATGTATGTACAAATGTACATATTGCCAAAGATTACTTTGGATATTTACAATATTAAGATAATAAAACTCAAAATTGTCAGCGGGACAACAGTAACAACAATAACCAAGGGCCAAAATAACCATACATAACCATACACAATAACATTAAGCATACAGTAGAGTACATGTGCAGGTTGATTGGTCTGTCAGACACTGTCCCCCAACTTATGGCAGGCAGCAATGTAGAGCGCTGCCAACCCACAGCTTTCTGCGTCCTCCCCCAACAGGACGGGTAGCCTATCCTCATCAGAGAGGTCTTTGAAACATTGAATAAGGGTTTCAAGTTTGGGGAAATGACCATCTCTAATTGTTTGATCTTTTTTTATATTTTATCAGGTAATGCAGCTCTGTCTCAGGCTCTGCTGTTGTGCAGTGGTTGTACAGCCTTTCCTCTACAGGGAGCCAGGTTTTCCTGTGTCTACCCTTCTCAATGGCAAGGCTGTGCTCACTGAGCCTGTACTTTGTCAAGGTTTTTCGAAGGTTTTGATCAGTAACCATGGTCAAACAGTGTACTATCGATTAAGGGCCAGAAAGCACTGCATTTTGCTTTGTGATTGTGTTTCCCAATAAGCAATGTAGTTTTGTTTTGATTGTGTTGTAATTTGCTTTATTCTGATTGATTGGATGTTCTGGTCCTGAGGCTTCAGTGTGTTAGTAGAACAGGTTTGTGAACTCAGCCCCAGGACCAGCTGGATGAAGGGACTGAGGCTTCAGTGTGTTCGTAGAACAGGTTTGTGAACTCAGCCCCAGGACCAGCTGGATGAGGGGACTGAGAATTCAGTGTGTTAGTAGAACAGGTTTGTGAACTCAGCCCCAGGACCAGCTGGATGAGGGGACTGAGGCTTCAGTGTGTTAATAGAACAGATTTGTGAACTCAGCCCCAGGACCAACTGGATGAGGGGACTGAGGCTTCAGTGTGTTAGTAGAACAGGTTTGTGAACTCAGCCCCAGGACCAGCTGGATGAGGGGACTGAGGCTTCAGTGTGTTAGTAGAACAGGTTTGTGAACTCAGCCCCAGGACCAGCTGGATGAGGGGACTGAGTCTTCAGTGTGTTAGTAGAACAGGTTTGTGAACTCAGCCCCAGGACCAGCTGGATGAGGGTACTGAGACTTCAGTGTGTTAGTAGAACAGGTTTGTGAACTCAGCCCCAGGACCAGCTGGATGAGGGGACTGTTTTCTTTGCTCAGCTCTTGGCATTGCAGGGCTCGGTAATGATATGAGGGGGGTAACTGTATTTTGTTATTTCCAAAACTTAATTGCTATTTTTTAGTTTTTATTCTGCCCTGCATGTATTGTTTTTTTTTTACCCCTTTTCTTTCTCCCCAATTGGTAGTAGTT
Source organism: Oncorhynchus gorbuscha (assembly GCF_021184085.1). NCBI lineage: Eukaryota > Metazoa > Chordata > Actinopteri > Salmoniformes > Salmonidae > Oncorhynchus > Oncorhynchus gorbuscha. The sequence goes on along the minus strand of NC_060190.1, from coordinate 9,064,562 downwards.
ACAGTCTTGTCTCATCGCTGCAACTCCCGTACGGACTCAGGAGAGGCGAAGGTCGAGAGCCATGCATCCTCCGAAACACAACCCAACCAAGCCGCACTGCTTCTTGACACAATGCCCATCCAACCCGGAAGACAGCCGCACCAATGTGTCAGAGGAAACTCTGTACAACTGGCGACCGTGTCAGCACCCAGCCCGCCACAGCAGTTGCTGGTGCGCGATGAGACAAGGATATCCCTGCCGGCCAAACCCTCCCTAACCCGGACGACGCTGGGCCAATTGTGCTCCGCCACATGGGCCTCCCAGTTGCGGCCGGCTGCAACAGAGCCTGGACCCAGAACCTCTAGTGGCATAGCTAGCACTGTGATGCAGTGCCTTAGACCACTGCGCCACTCTGAAGTCCTGCTTGTATTGTTTGTAGTTTTCCTCTGGACATGTAGGAGAATCTTACAGAACTCTACATGCAGGGTTTCAATTGGGTGTTTGTCCCATTTGGTGAAATCTTGTTTTGCAAGTGGACCCCACACCTTGCTGCTATAAAGTGCAAATGGTTCAATGACACATTCAATTCGTTTTAGCCAAATTATAATAGGTATTTATATATTTTTTTATGTTGTAGAATGCTCTGCGTGCTTTCTCCCTCAGTTCATTCACTGCCTCATTAAGGTGTCCAGTTGAGCTTATTTCTAAACCTAAGTAATTGTAGTGTGTGCAGTACTCTATATATTTTGTACCAATTGAGAACTTTGGTCTAATTCCCTGAGATTTGGATCTTCTCTGGAAAATCATTATTTTAGTATTTTTGGGGTTTACTGCCAGGGCCCAGGTCTGGCAGTACTGCTCTAGCAGGTCCAGGCTCTGCTGTAGGCCATGTGCTGTGGGTGACAGCAGGCATAGGTCATTTGCGAAGAGTAGGCATTTAAACTCTGAATTGTGGAGACTAACACTAGGGGCTGAGGATTTTTCTAGAATAGTGGCCAATTCGTTGATGTAAATATTGAAGAGTGCAGGGCTCAGATTGCAACCCTGGCGAAGGCCCCGCACCTGGTTAAAGAATTCTGTTATTTTCTTGCCAATTTTAATGCTGCACGTATTGCCAGTATACTTTGATTTAATTATGTCATTTGTTTTACCCACTACTCCACTTTCAATAACTTTGTAGAACAGTTCTGTATGCCAAATAGAATCAAATGCTTTTTGGAAGTCGATAAAGCAAGTGTATATTTTGGTATTATTTTGGTGGACATGTTTATCTATCAGGGTGTGTAGGGTGTAAATTTGATCAGTCGTGTGATGTTTTGGTATAAATCCAATTTGGCTTTTACTCAAGACTCTGTGCTTATAAAAGTGTAGAACTTTTACAACATTCATAATACCACAGAAAACCTTCCCCAGGTTACTGTTCACACAAATGCCTCTGAAATTGTTAGGGTCAAATTTGTCTCCGTTCTTAAAAATTGAGGTTATAAGTCCCTGTTTCCAGATGTCAGGGAAATAACCTACACTCAGGATTAAATTGACAGTTTTAATATAGCCAATTGAGTATGTCATTTAGTATTTCATTTAGGATGCCATCAGGTCCGCATGCTTTGTTAAATTTGAGGGCCTGAAGTTCCTTATAGAGCTCCTGGTCAGTAATTGGGGATTCTCAGTAATCCTCTCTCTCTCTCTCTCTCTCTTTCTCTCTCTCTCTCTCTCTCTCTCTCTCTCTCTCTCTCTCTCTCTCTCTCTTTCTCTCTCGCTCTTTGTTTTTCTCTATTCCTCTGTTTTTCTGTTTCTCACTGTTTCTCTCTCTCTCTGTTTCTCTGTTTCTGTTTTTCTCTGTTTCTCTCTGTTTCTCTCTCTCTCTGTTTCTCTGTTTCTGTTTTTCTCTGTTTCTCTCTGTTTCTCTCTCTCTGTTTCTCTGTTTTTCACTGTTTCTCTCTCTCTCTGTTTCTCTGTTTTTCACTGTTTCTCTCTCTCTCTGTTTCTCTGTTTCTGTTTTTCTCTGTTTCTCTCTGTTTCTCTCTCTCTCTGTTTCTCTGTTTTTCACTGTTTCTCTCTCTCTCTGTTTCTCTGTTTTTTACTGTTTCTCTCTCTCTCTGTTTCTCTGTTTCTGTTTTTCTCTGTTTCTCTCTGTTTCTCTCTCTCTCTGTTTCTCTGTTTTTCACTGTTTCTCTCTCTCTCTGTTTCTCTGTTTTTCACTGTTTCTCTCTCTCTCTGTTTCTGTTTTTCTCTGTTTCTCTCTGTTTCTCTCTCTCTCTGTTTCTCTGTTTCTGTTTTTCTCTGTTTCTCTCTGTTTCTCTCTCTCTCTGTTTCTCTGTTTCTGTTTTTCTCTGTTTCTCTCTGTTTCTCTCTCTCTGTGTTTCTCTGTTTTTCTCTGTTTCTCTCTGTTTCTCTCTCTCTCTGTTTCTCTCTCTCTCTGTTTCTCTGTTTCTGTTTTTCACTGTTTCTCTCTCTCTCTGTTTCTCTGTTTCTGTTTTTCTCTGTTTCTCTCTCTCTCTGTTTCTCTGTTTCTTTCTGTTTCTCTGTTTTTCACTGTTTCTCTCTCTCTCTGTTTCTCTGTTTTCACTGTTTCTCTCTCTCTCTGTTTCTCTGTTTTTCACTGTTTCTCTCTCTCTGTTTCTCTGTTTCTGTTTTTCTCTGTTTCTCTCTGTTTCTCTCTCTCTGTGTTTCTCTGTTTTTCTCTGTTTCTCTCTGTTTCTCTCTCTCTCTGTTTCTCTGTTTTTCACTGTTTCTCTCTCTCTCTGTTTCTCTGTTTCTGTTTTTCACTGTTTCTCTCTCTCTCTGTTTCTCTGTTTCTGTTTTTCTCTGTTTCTCTCTCTCTGTTTCTCTGTTTCTGTTTTTCTCTGTTTCTCTCTGTTTCTCTCTCTCTCTGTTTCTCTGTTTTTCTCTGTTTCTCTCTGTTTCTCTCTCTCTCTCTGTTTCTCTGTTTTTCACTGTTTCTCTCTCTCTCTGTTTCTCTGTTTCTGTTTTTCACTGTTTCTCTCTCTCTCTGTTTCTCTGTTTCTGTTTTTC
>NC_060190.1:8961568-9056568 GCF_021184085.1 Oncorhynchus gorbuscha | reverse complement strand
ACTATCCATTCCACACAGTGTAATATAGACCTGTAGGCGGGTGAAAGAGGGCCTCATTGACGCCTCCTCACCGGCGGTAGCCAGTCTAGTGTTTATGTGTGTGTGTGTGTGGGATGATGTGAGGCCAAACAAATGCGTAATGCATACTCAATATGCACGGTGATGCATTGGAGCCCCAGTCTCCTTTTGTTTTAGCCTAACTAATTGGCCCTATGAGGGAGAGATAGAGTGGCGTATAGAGTGGTGTTTGAGATGCCGTGTGTGTGTGTGTGTGTGTGTGTGTGTGTGTGTGTGTGTGTGTGTGTGTGTGTGTGTGTGTGTGTGTGTGTGTGTGTGTGTGTGTGTGTGTGTGTGTGTGTGTGTGTGTGTGTGTGTGTGTGTGTGTGTGTGTGTGTGTGTGTGTGTGTGTTCAGTGTGTGTGTGTGTGTGTGTGTGTGTGTGTGTGTGTGTGTGTGTGTGTGTGTGTGTGTGTGTGTGTGTGTGTGTGTGTGTGTGTGTGTGTGTGTGTGTGTGTGTGTGCGTTTGTGTGTGCGTTTGTGTGTGTGTTAGTTACCTCAGAGCTCCTACACACACACGCACACGCACACGCACACACACACACACACACACACACACACACACACACACACACACACACACACTGAACACACACACACTGAACACACACACACACCAACACGCACACACATGTTGAGGTACTATACCTCAGCAGAGTTTAGATTAGCATAACCACCCAATCAGAACGCCCAAAAGTGGCGAGGATGTAAACAGTCGGCTTTGACTGACACTTTCCATTTCACCCCTTTATCTTCTGGAACTATACCGACCACAGGAGAGGAGAGGGGAATGGAGTGATGGAGAAATCACCACAGACGGAGGTGGATATAAACAGCGACTGACAATGGTGAAGAGGAGAGGAGAACTCCTGTGTAGCTCAGTTGGTAGAGCATGGCGCTTCCTCTTTCCCCGTGGGATATGGGCATTGTCGTTTTTGGATAAAAGCGTCTGCTAAATGGCATATATTATTATTATATATTATTATTATTATTATTATAGAACTCCCATGTCTTCCTCTTTCAGTGGGATATGGGATTGTCGTTTTGGTTGAGTTGCTTTGGTTGGGGTTTGGAAGCGTAATTTACATGTGGTCGAGAAGGTGCTGGTGGTGTTTGTGTGTGTGTCAAAGGCCTCTCCAATGACCTTGACTCTAGTGCTACCCATGTTGGCAGTGCCTTACACCACCACACTCACCCCTGCCAGAGCTTTCCTAAGTCCTAATGAGTCAGTCTAGTCAAGCCATTAATTCCAACACAGTACATTTCCATGTTACCCCATGTGCGTGTTCTGGACCAGTCTATATTAGCACAATGACAGCATATTTCGGGGACAGTCCTGGGTGGCCCTCCTGTTGCTGAGATCTGATGTAATATCAAACCTCCCTAATCCCTTCACTCACTCAATACACCCTCATTTGTCCTGTTAAAAATGTAACGCCCATGTGGCAAACAAAGACAATGACAACACCAGCTTAGTCTCCCTTATCCCAGCTTAGTTTCCCATATCCCAGTTTAGGCTCCCTTATCCCAGCTTAGCCAAGAACCAATCACCCCAGGAAAGGGCTGGAATCCTATGGGGCTGGTTGTGTTTCTTAACTGGCAGTGATCACATTGCCAATTATACGGAGGTTGGCAACATATCTCAAATAGCCCATAGAGGCCCATCACACAAAATGAGCCCAGGTATACCAGTCCAAATGTGCTCGAAACCAGCTAAGTAGCTTTTTCAATTGGACAACACGTTCAATGGTTTCAGATCAGAAATGAATAGGCACTGGCTGTGATTGTGTGAAAATGTTCTTTTAAAAAGAGACCTCAGGTCAAATGTGTTTTCTGTTTTACGCACTATCACAAATAGACGTACAACACGTAGCCTACAGCTATGTTTACACTGCCCGTTAGCTGTGTAGCTAATTTGTCCTCTGGTACAGACAGAGAACAGCAAAACACAATGAGAGAGAATGGACTTCTCTCTCAGCAGCTCATTAAAAAATAAAAACCGTTTTGGTTCGTGATTCTGTGTGTTTGTGTGTGGGCCGGATGGCATTCCAGGGAATCGTGAGTGGGAACTGACAGGACAGGAGTTGCTAGGCTAGTTTGGTGACAAACTGCTAACGGCTTCTCCCGGAGTTTTTGTTTTTATTCAATGTCGACTATTACTATAGTCTCTCTCTCTCTCTCTGTGTGTGTGTGTGTGTGTGTGTGTGTGTGTGTGTGTGTGTGTGTGTGTGTGTGTGTGTGTGTGTGTGTGTGTGTGTGTGTGTGTGTGTGTGTGTGTGTGTGTGTGTGTGTGTGTGTGTGTGTGTGTGTGTGTGTGTGTGTGTGTATAGACGGTTTAAGGAGTTCCTGAGGGCATATGCAAAACCTATTCAAATGTACAATAGTCATAAATCAAACGTGATGACAGTACGATTGAACAATTTCCATAAAAAAATTGAAACAATGACACTGTGTCAACTTAACGGAAATTCAGCTTGAATACTTCAATGCAACAACAGACAGACAGACAGACAGACAGACAGACAGACAGACAGACAGACAGACAGACAGACAGACAGACAGACAGACAGACAGACAGACAGACAGACAGACAGACAGACAGACAGACAGACAGACAGACAGACAGACAGACAGACAGAAAGAAAGATAGAGAGACAGACAGACAGAGAGAGAGAGAGAGAGAGACAGACAGAGAGAGAGAGAAAGAGAGACAGAGAGAGAGAGAGAGAGAGAGAGAGAGAGAGAGAGAGAGAGAGAGAGAGAGAGAGAGAGAGAGAGAGAGAGAGAGAGAGAGAGAGAAGAGAGAGACAGACAGACAGAGAGAGAAAGAGAGACAGAGAGAGAGAAAGAGAGACAGAGAGAGAGAGAGAGACAGAGACAGAGAGAGAGAGAGAGAGAGAGAGAGACAGAGGAGAGAGAGACAGAGACAGAGAGACAGAGAGAGAGAGAGAGAGAGAGAGAGAGAGAGAGAGAGAGAGAGAGAGAGAGAGAGAGAGAGAGAGAGAGAGAGAGAGAGAGAGAGAGAGAGAGAGAGAGAGAGAGAGAGAGAGAGAGAGACAGAGACAGAGGGGGAGAATGGGCTAAATCGAGAGCGAGGGGTCTGGAATTGCTGACCAATGGCTGTATGGAGGAGGGGACAAGTGTTGGAAGGCAGTAGCAGTCCTAGTGGGCACCCAGGGGGTCATGGTGGTGGTGTGTCTGTGGTGGTGAGGCATGTAAAATGCCCCTCGGCCCGAGGAGGGAGAACGAGGACCCACTGGAGCTCTAGAAGCCCCCCACCCCAAGCTGCTATGTATCTGGTCCCCTGGTGGGTCACATGGGTCTGTGGACACCGGTGGCAGATGAGCAGATGATGACGAGGTCATGGGCTATTTTTGAGTTCTCACTGCCAATCCTCCCCTCCCTCCCCCCCCTCCATCCCCTCCATCCCCTCCCTCCCCTCCATCCCCTCTATCCCCTCCCCTCTTTTTTCTCCCTGGCATCCCATTTCCCCCTAATTAGGCTTCTAATTAGAGTTCTGGTTTAGTGTGTGTGTCTGTGTGTGTGTGGGGGGGGGGTTTGGGTTCTGGTTGTACTGAGGATGAATCGCCGCTGCCCGCTGAGTAGAGCCTGTTCTGGGGACCAGTGGAGGAGAAGAGAGGAGCCTATAGCATCTCAGTTTGGAACCATCTGACGTGTGGCTACTGAAAGGGTTTTAGCGCATATTGTAATATTCCAGACGGGGTGAACAGGTGGGAAAAACAAGAGGAGGAGTAAGAAAGCTTCTGTCACTTGTGATCTGCCCGTTGTGACCATCTGACTGTGAACCGGGTGACCAGTGACAACATAACGGGAGAATGTGTGTGGGCAGTGGGTGGGTGGGTGCATCCATACATGTTTGGGCAGGTTGCACACATGTTTGGGTGGTAGGCATGTGCGTCGGGGAACGTGTGGGTGTGAAGCAGCTGATGGGGTCCAATCGTAATCACAGCAAGGCACGACAGTGAGTAGTGGTGGAGTTGAACGGGCGAGGGATGTGCTTCTGCCAACACACCAGTGAGTAGTGGTGGAGTTGAACGGGCGAGCGATGTGCTTCTGCCAACACACCAGTGAGTAGTGGTGGAGTTGAACGGGCGAGGGATGTGCTTCTGCCAACACACCAGTGAGTAGTGGTGGAGTTGAACGGGCGAGGGATGTGCTTCTGCCAACACACCAGTGAGTAGTGGTGGAGTTGAACGGGCGAGGGACGTGCTTCTGCCAACACACCAGTGAGTAGTGGTGGAGTTGAACGGGCGAGGGACGTGCTTCTGCCAACACACCAGTGAGTAGTGGTGGAGTTGAACGGGCGAGGGACGTGCTTCTGCCAACACACCAGTGAGTAGTGGTGGAGTTGAACGGGCGAGGGACGTGCTTCTGCCAACACACCAGTGAGTAGTGGTGGAGTTGAACGGGCGAGGGACGTGCTTCTGCCAACACACCAGTGAGTAGTGGTGGAGTTGAACGGACGAGGGACGTGCTTCTGCCAACACACCAGTGAGTAGTGGTGGAGTTGAACGGGCGAGGGATGTGCTTCTGCCAACACACCCAAGACAGCTGCCCTTTGACATTCAGATCACACACACTGTGATATACGTCCCCCATCTAAATAAGTAATTGTCAGAATGAACCCCCCATATCTCCACAGGGTACCTTTGATGCTAGAACTGGCCTAAATCGTTCAGTGTTCAAAGGAACTCTCCTATTTCATATTTTTGTTATGACACATATTTTATATTTGGTACTGCCCCACATTCCTTTGAACTAAAAAGGAAAAAAGCACAACCAAAAATGTTTCTTCCTACTCCAAAAAGAAAACTATTTAAACAACCGTGTCAACTAGCTAGCTAAGCTAGGTTAGCTAGGCGAAGCCACTTTAAAGCTCTTGAGACAAGACAACGCGGATGAAAATATGACTGCTGAAGAGGCAGGAAGCAAATATCTCAACACTAAGCTGCAATGGATTTCTACTGTCTCTAACTTTGAGCTCCTGTTAGCTCAGAAAACCAGTCGGAAAGCCAGTCAGAAAGCCTTTGTGAATTTGTTTGTCTGTCCCCCTGCGCAGCTAAAAAATATTACTGTGGTCTGCTAGCGCTCTTATTTAAACAGGCCTAAACTATCAAGGCATGTGGAACAGATGTAAGCGATGCCGGGGCATGCCAGGGGACACAAATGGGGGTAGCACATGTGGCAGGTGGGTAAGGGACGGTGCAGCCGAGGGGGCTGGGGTGGTGGTTTCTTGGGCCTTGTTTGTGCACACATGTGGGTTGGGTAAGAAGATCAAGTTTGATAACATACAAAATACGCACAGCTGGTCAGATCTGGTGGTCAGGAAATACTCCTGGCCCTAGTTACAATGCTCTAGAACAGGGCTGTCCAACCCTCTTCCTGGAGATCTACTGTCCTGTGAGTTTTCAGTCCAACCCTAATTTACTAATTAGCTGCTCAACAAGACCTTAACTAGCTGAATCAGACATGCTTAATTAGGGTTGAACTGAAAACCTACAGGACAGTAGATCTCCAGGAAGAGGGTTGGGCAGCCCTTCTCTAGAAAGACTCCTGGCCCTAGTTACAATGCTCTAGAAATACTCCTGGCCCTAGTTACAATGCTCTAGAAATACTCCTGGCCCTAGTTACAATGCTTTTGTAATACCTCTGGCCCTAGTTACAATGCTTTTGTAATACCTCTGGCCCTAGTTACAATGCTTTTGAAATACCCCTGGCCCATGGTTCAGGAACAAGGAGCCTGGACAGTAAGTAGCTTCAGGTCTTTGATGAAGTCTTTTATTTGACTCTCTATTCATTTGTGTTGGACACCTGGCAAAGACTCAGCAAAGAGATCAAAGACAGCCAGCTACTGTGCTGTCTGTCTGAGGCCCTTTTGTTGCTACTGTCCCGTCCATCATCCCCTGATTCAGGTCTGAGAAGCCAAGCTAAGTGCTTCGCTAAAAGCAGCGCCAAACAAGTGACAATACAATGGTCCCGTGTGGCTGAGTTGGTCAAGCATTGCACTTGCAACGCTAGGGTTGTGGGTTCAGTTCACATGGGCAACCAGTATGGAAATGTATGCTCTGGATAAGAGCACATGTAAATACCTTGGTCATTAACAAAGTACATTCCTAGAACATTGGAGCACAATGTCCTGTGAAAAAAAACAAGAATAGGCCTACATTTTTATTTAAGTGTCATTCCCCTACCGTTGTCCAGCCCACATGGGCTTACAAGACACTACAGAACAAAATAACAGTTTATGCTCTTGCAATAGTCATGGCCAGTACAGTCATCATCTAGCCACACTACACGAACAGAACATTTCTCCTTCTCCTCCCGGCATTGTGAACAAACTGAGCAATCTCAAACACACCCTGTCGGAAACAGAATTCAAGCCTCTGTTCGTCCTGTATACAGAATACTGGGTTATGTCACCAACAACGCTACAACAGCAAAAAACATGTCTCAGATCGTCAAACAGAGGGCAATAAAAACCCAAATGGATTTTGATTGTTGACTTCCCCCAGGATCAAACAGTAGGGAAATTCTCTCCAGGCACTCTGTTAAATCGACCGTCTCGATAGCCAGAGGGAGCGTGCCGGATCAGAGTTGTGCACAAACTGACACTGAAGTTCTGCAACAGTTAGGCCTACTATTGGGAAGGTCTTTAAAACGGTTGTGTATATCAATACTCCTAGTGTTTTACAAACCAAATATCTACCACAGACGTCTATGCTATTGGGATGGCGTTAAAACGGTTCGACGACATCAAAATCCCTAGTGTGGTACAACCCAACGTTTAACCGCGGAAGTTTTCCTCCTGAACAACAGTTTAGTTAGTATTGGGAGGGTCATTAAAATGACATCTGAGTGTATTTTTTTTTATCATTGCACGGTCTCCATTCTTAATTTCGGGAAAGTCAATTAAAAACCTCTACTTCACACTGAGGTAACAGTATAATAAAGACCCTGCTCTCTCTCGCTCTTCTTCTCTCTTTCCCTTCTTCTTCTTCTCTCTCTCTCTCCGCTGCTCACAGATGTTGGAATGGCTCCGATTCCAGAGGGCCCTCCGAAGGAGAATAGTCCCGACACCCTCACTTAGACCGAGCCACCCAACTCTCCCTCTCCTCCGTCTGCAGCTACTTTCTCAACTTCTAATGGACTAACAACAGCAATAACAATATAAACGTTTACAGCCCTTAATTAGCCCACTGTAAAAACTTTAGCGGCTCGCACGGAGCGAGGAAAACACAGTGTTAAAAAAAGGCAAGATCTCCCGTGACAAGCTTCAGGCACCCGCTAGCACAAATGGCTTCTTCAATCCCCATAAAATCTCGCTCGACTCTCCCGGTTCAAGCTAACGCTATAGAAGTCTTAAAAGAGTATACGTCTATTACATTAAAGATGATACGTTATATTGCATCATTAGATCTCTGATAGGTCCTCAGCTGCCCGTTATTAGGAGCCTCAAACAGCTGCTGGGGTGAAAGTCTTTTGGATTGATGTGAAGGTTAAAACTCTTGTCAGCACTAAGGAGAAAATACTGGCCTGGTCCCCAGTCTTGTCAACTCATATGGTAATTGTCACGCTAAACACTGGGATGGACGTTGAGGTTTTCCCTGGTTGCGCAATTGGTGACCCCAGCATGCGTAGGTTCTCTTCCCAGGAAGAGTGCACCATCTGAGGCTTGAAGGGAGTCTGAGGCCTGGCCCGTGCCCCTGCATTACATTTACATTACATTTAAGTCATTTAGCAGACGCTCTTATCCAGAGCGACTTACAAATTGGTGCATTCACCTTATGACATCCAGTGGAACAGTCACTTTACAATAGTGCATCTAAATCTTAAGGGGGGGGGGGTGAGAGGGATTACTTATCCTATCCTAGGTATTCCTTAAAGAGGTGGGGTTTCAGGTGTCTCCGGAAGATGGTGATTGACTCCGCTGTCCTGGCGTCGTGAGGGAGTTTGTTCCACCATTGGGGGGCCAGAGCAGCGAACAGTTTTGACTGGGCTGAGCGGGAGCTGTACTTCCTCAGTGGTAGGGAGGCGAGCAGGCCAGAGGTGGATGAACGCAGTGCCCTTGTTTGGGTGTAGGGCCTGATCAGAGCCTGGAGGTACTGAGGTGCCGTTCCCCTCACAGCTCCGTAGGCAAGCACCATGGTCTTGTAGCGGATGCGAGCTTCAACTGGAAGCCAGTGGAGAGAACGGAGGAGCGGGGTGACGTGAGAGAACTTGGGAAGGTTGAACACCAGACGGGCTGCGGCGTTCTGGATGAGTTGAAGGGGTTTAATGGCACAGGCAGGGAGCCCAGCCAACAGCGAGTTGCAGTAATCCAGACGGGAGATGACAAGTGCCTGGATTAGGACCTGCGCCGCTTCCTGTGTGAGGCAGGGTCGTACTCTGCGGATGTTGTAGAGCATGAACCTACAGGAACGGGCCACCGCCTTGATGTTGGTTGAGAACGACAGGGTGTTGTCCGGGATCACGCCAAGGTTCTTGGCGCTCTGGGAGGAGGACACAATGGAGTTGTCAACCGTGATGGCGAGATCATGGAACGGGCAGTCCTTCCCCGGGAGGAAGAGCAGCTCCGTCTTGCCGAGGTTCAGCTTGAGGTGGTGAGCCGTCAACCACACTGATATGTCTGCCAGACATGCAGAGATGCGATTCGCCACCTGGTCATCAGAAGGGGGAAAGGAGAAGATTAATTGTGTGTCGTCTGCATAGCAATGATAGGAGAGACCATGTGAGGTTATGACAGAGCCAAGTGACTTGGTGTATAGCGAGAATAGGAGAGGGCCAAGAACAGAGCCCTGGGGGACACCAGTGGTGAGAGCGCGTGGTGAGGAGACAGATTCTCGCCACGCCACCTGGTAGGAGCGACCTGTCAGGTAGGACGCAATCCAAGCGTGGGCCGCGCCGGAGATGCCCAACTCGGAGAGGGTGGAGAGGAGGATCTGATGGTTCACAGTATCGAAGGCAGCCGATAGATCTAGAAGGATGAGAGCAGAGGAGAGTTAGCTTTAGCAGTGCGGAGCGCCTCCGTGATACAGAGGAGAGAAGTCTCAGTTGAATGACTAGTCTTGAAACCTGACTGATTTGGATCAAGAAGGTCATTCAGAGAGAGATAGCGGGAGAGCTGGCAAAGGACGGCACGTTCAAGAGTTTTGGAGAGAAAGGAAAGAAGGGATACTGGTCTGTAATTGTTGACATCGGAGGGATCGAATGTAGGTTTTTTCAGAAGGGGTGCAACTCTCGCTCTCTTGAAGACAGAAGGGACGTAGCCAGCGGTCAGGGATGAGTTGATGAGCGAGGTGAGGTAAGGGAGAAGGTCTCCGGAAATGGTCTGGAGAAGAGAGGAGGGGATAGGGTCAAGCGGGCAGGTTGTTGGGCGGCCGGCCGTCACAAGACGCGAGATTTCATCTGGAGAGAGAGGGGAGAAAGAGGTCAGAGCACAGGGTAGGGCAGTGTGAGCAGAACCAGCGGTGTCGTTTGACTTAGCAAACGAGGATCGGATGTCATCGACCTTTTTTTCAAAATGGTTGACGAAGTCATCTGCAGAGAGGGAGGAGGGGGGGGAGGATTCAGGAGGGAGGAGAAGGTGGCAAAGAGCTTCCTAGGGTTAGAGGCAGATGCTTGGAATTTAGCGTGGTAGAAAGTGGCTTTAGCAGCAGAGACAGAGGAGGAAAATGTAGAGAGGAGGGAGTGAAAGGATGCCAGGTCCGCAGGGAGGCGAGTTTTCCTCCATTTCCGCTCGGCTGCCCGGAGCCCTGTTCTGTGAGCTCGCAATGAGTCATCGAGCCACGGAGCGGGAGGGGAGGACCGAGCCGGCCTGGAGGATAGGGGACATAGAGAGTCAAAGGATGCAGAGAGGGAGGAGAGGAGGGTTGAGGAGGCAGAATCAGGAGATAGGTTGGAGAAGGTTTGAGCGGAGGGAAGAGATGATAGGATGGAAGAGGAGAGAGTAGCGGGGAGAGAGAGCGAAGGTTGGGACGGCGCGATACCATCCGAGTAGGGGCAGTGTGGGAGGTGTTGGATGAGAGCGAGAGGGAAAAGGATACAAGGTAGTGGTCGGAGACTTGGAGGGGAGTTGCAATGAGGTTAGTGGAAGAACAGCATCTAGTAAAGATGAGGTCGAGCGTATTGCCTGCCTTGTGAGTAGGGGGGGAAGGTGAGAGGGTGAGGTCAAAAGAGGAGAGGAGTGGAAAGAAGGAGGCAGAGAGGAAAGAGTCAAAGGTAGACGTGGGGAGGTTAAAGTTGCCCAGAACTGTGAGAGGTGAGCCGTCCTCAGGAAAGGAGCTTATCAAGGCATCAAGCTCATTGATGAACTCTCCGAGGGAACCTGGAGGGCGATAAATGATAAGGATGTTAAGCTTGAAAGGGCTGGTAACTGTGACAGCATGGAATTCAAAGGAGGCGATAGACAGATGGGTAAGGGGAGAAAGAGAGAATGACCACTTGGGAGAGATGAGGATCCCGGTGCCACCACCCCGCTGACCAGAAGCTCTCGGGGTGTGCGAGAACACGTGGGCGGACGAAGAGAGAGCAGTAGGAGTAGCAGTATTGTCTGTGGTGATCCATGTTTCCGTCAGTGCCAAGAAGTCGAGGGACTGGAGGGAGGCATAGGCTGAGATGAACTCTGCCTTGTTGACCACAGATTGGCAGTTCCAGAGGCTACCGGAGACCTGGAACTCCACGTGGGTCGTGCGCGCTGGGACCACCAGAGTAGGGTGGCCGCGGCCACGCGGTGTGGAGCGTTTGTATGGTCTGTGCAGAGAGGAGAGAACAGGGATAAACAGACACATAGTTGACAGGCTACAGAAGAGGCTACGCTAATGCAAAGGAGATTGGAATGACAAGTGGACTACACGTCTTGAATGTTCAGAAAGTTAAGCTACGTAGCAAGAATCTTATTGACTAAAATGATTAAAATGATACAGTACTGCTGAAGTAGGCTAGCTGGCAGTGGGTGCGTTGTTGACACTACACTAATCAAGTCGTTCCGTTGAGTGTAATAGTTTCTACAGTGTTGCTATTCGGGGGCTAGCTGGCTAGCTAGCAGTGTTGTTTACGTTACGTTGCGTTAAAAGAACGACAATAGCTGGCTAGCGAACCTAGAAAATCGCTCTAGACTACACAATTATCTTTGATACAAAGACGGCTATGTAGCTAGCTATGTAGCTAGCTACGATCAAACAAATCAAACCGTTGTACTGTAATGAAATGAAGTGAAAATGTGATACTACCTGTGAATGCGACCGGGTTGTTGAGTTCTATTCAGAAGACGTTGGCTAGCGTTGGCTAGCTAGCAGAGTCTCCTACGTTAAGGACGACAAATAGCTGGCTAGCTAACCTCGGTAAATTAAGATAATCACTCTAAGACTACACACTCTAAACCTAAACAACACAATTATCTTGGATACGAAGATACGAAGACAGCAAAGACAGCTATGTAGCTAGCTAACACTACACTAATCAAGTCGTTCAGTTGAGTGTAATAGTTTCTCCAGTGCAGCTAATCAGTGGACGTTAGCTAGCTGGCTAGTGAAGACTACGTTAGGACGGCGAAATACGATAATTACGCAATTATCTTTGATACAAAGACGGCTATGTAGCTAGCTGAGAAGAAATTGCTAAGATTAGACAAATCAAACCGTTGTGCTATAATGAAATATAATGAAATGTAATGAAAAAAGTTATACTACCCGCGGGAGCGAAGTGCCGATGCGACCACTCGCTCCAACCCTGGTTCTCCTTCTACTCTAGCAGACAGAACAATAGGCCTAAGATCAGATGTCTATATAAATTGAAGTGAACGGCTGGGTTGGAAGGTGACGATAATTGACATGCATTAACTGCAGTCCAGGTGCACAGAGAGAGAGAGAGAGAGAGAGAGAGAGAGAGAGGTTTTTCTACTTTGTGCATCAAGGCGCTCTATGTATGCATGAGGCTGAGGTCACACATTCTCATTCAGAAGTCATTGTATTATTGTATTCACGAAGAGCTTAGCAGCCAAAAGAGACACGTGGTCTACCGGTGAAATACTTTCCACTGGTGATTAAAGATTTAATTTATAAGATTTCCCTCTCTGCTGATGGATACACAAATTTAAATTACTAACATTAGAAATTTGAAGCAATACTTGTCTTGATATATATATATATATATATATATATATATATATATATATATATATATATATATATAAACACTTCAAACAGTTTCGAAGTCAGTTTCACTCTGCTGCGCAGAGTTATTACCCAGAGTTTTTACCCAGAGTTATTACCCAGAGAGGGGTGTTGACACTGGGAACAATAATGATGACACACTATTTTCATCAGCTATCCCCTTCTAACATATAACACCCCCTACAAGATGCTAAGAGATACCTCCTCTTATAGGGAGTGACTGGGAGTCATAATCATCACACTTAAAGAACAGGGGGCAAGGAAACAAGAGCTGTCAGATTGGTCTGTCTGGCAAGAACACTCTGGATCAGAAACAGTCACAAGGTCCGTAAAATTGGTCTGTCTGGCAAGAACACTCCGGATCAGAAACAGTCACAAGGACCATAAAATTGGTCTGTCTGGCAAGAACACTCCGGAACAGAAACAGTCACAAGGACCATAAAATTGGTCTGTCTGGCAAGAACACTCCGGATCAGAAACAGTCACAAGGACCGGATCAGAAACAGTCACAAGGACCGTAAAATTGGTCTGTCTGGCAAGAACACTCCCAAAGTTACGGAACAGAAGCAGAACTGGACAAACCCCCAGAACAGAAGCAGAAATGGACAAACCCCCAGAACAGAAGCAGAACTGGACAAACCCCCAGAACAGAAGCAGAACTGGACAAACCCCCAGAACAGAAGCAGAAATGGACAAACCCCCAGAACAGAAGCAGAACTGGACAAACCCCCAGAACAGAAGCAGAACTGGACAAACACCCAGAACCCTATTAAGAAGTAGTCATAGTAATTCAGCATCAAAACAACTACCACTGGATACAAATCTCCTGATTTTAAACGACCACAACAACAAAGGTCTCTATAAGTCGGCCAATGTGGGATTGCTGACAATGAAGGGTGCCAGGGAAGTTGGACATTTTTGTTTTCACCTTGTGTAAGTTTGAGTCCTTTTTGCTTAGATGCTTAGAGACTGAGTTTCAAAGGGCAACGCTCTTCTAAAAATAGCATAGACGTGTTAATGTACTGTATAAGACACAGAATATACTGTGTCATAGCCACGATAGTCAGAAAGTCACAGTAGGTGCCGTCGAAGGTCATCTTCATAAAATTGGGATGGTGTTTTTTTATTATATATATATATATAAGTGATTGAAAGGCAAATGGTGCTTCCAAAAATGGACAGGAGGTGTGAACGTACTCTATCACCCACCGACTATCTGAGCGTCAGACAGACACACTGATGCAGTCTTTTTAAAACTGCCATGGGACTGAGTCATGGAAAGTCGACGAGGGACAGAAGAACAACTATATTCAATAGCAGACAGTCAGACACTTACCTTGGGGCATCGGAGGACAGAAGTCTTCATAAAAAAAACGTAACGGCACTTCTATTAGTCAAGGAAGGACAGAGGAAGAACCACCATAATCAGCAGATCCAGGTGAAGAAACAGGAAACAGCTGCTCAGGCCAAGAGATGACGCAATTGCTTACCCAGGTCACTCAAAGGTTAACGCAAAAACAACCCCTGTTTGATCGACACTAACAATCTCTCCAGTTACGAATGGGATGTCACAAAAGTGTCAGCGATGTCACCCCTCAGCACTTTTGCTGACCACAGCCCGTATATAAAAGGAGCATTAAGCAGAAGGAGAAGGGGACGAAGGAGAGAAAAAAATGACAAGAAAACAATGGCAGCGTCAGATCATGTCCTTACAGAGAGAACAGACGTATCAGTGGAGGGCCAGGCTGGCAGGAACATGTTCTTACAGAGAGGACAGACATGTCTGTGGAGGGCCAGGCTGGCTGGAACATGTCCTAACAGAGAGAACAGACGTATTAGTGGAGGGCCAGGCTGGCTGGAACATGTCCTAACAGAGAGGACAGACGTATTAGTGGAGGGCCAGGCTGGCTGGAACATGTCCTAACAGAGAGGACAGACGTATTAGTGGAGGGCCAGGCTGGCTGGAACATGTCCTAACAGAGAGGACAGACGTATTAGTGGAGGGCCAGGCTGGCTGGAACATGTCCTAACAGAGAGGACAGACGTATTAGTGGAGGGCCAGGCTGGCTGGAACATGTCCTAACAGAGAGGACAGACGTATTAGTGGAGGGCCAGGCTGGCTGGAACATGTCCTAACAGAGAGAACAGACGTATCAGTGGAGGGCCAGGCTGGCTGGAACATGTCCTAACGGAGAGGACAGACGTATTAGTGGAGGGCCAGGCTGGCTGGAACATGTCCTAACAGAGAGAACAGACGTATCAGTGGAGGGCCAGGCTGGCTGGAACATGTCCTAACAGAGAGAACAGACGTTTCAGTGGAGGGCCAGGCTGGCTGGAACATGTCCTTACAGAGAGGACAGACGTATCAGTGGAGGGCCAGGCTGGCTGGAACATGTCCTAACAGAGAGGACAGACGTATTAGTGGAGGGCCAGGCTGGCTGGAACATGTCCTAACAGAGAGAACAGACGTATCAGTGGAGGGCCAGGCTGGCTGGAACATGTCCTAACAGAGAGGACAGACGTATTAGTGGAGGGCCAGGCTGGCTGGAACATGTCCTAACAGAGAGGACAGACGTATTAGTGGAGGGCCAGGCTGACTGGAACATGTCCTAACAGAGAGAACAGACGTTTCAGTGGAGGGCCAGGCTGGCTGTAACATGTCCTAACAGAGAGAACAGACGTATCAGTGGAGGGCCAGGCTGGCTGGAACATGCCCTAACAGAGAGAACAGACGTTTCAGTGGAGGGCCAGGCTGGCTGGAACATGTCCTTACAGAGAGGACAGATGTATCAGTGGAGGGCCAGGCTGGCTGGAACATGTCCTAACAGAGAGGACAGACGTATTAGTGGAGGGCCAGGCTGGCTGGAACATGTCCTAACAGAGAGAACAGACGTATCAGTGGAGGGCCAGGCTGGCTGGAACATGTCCTAACAGAGAGGACAGACGTATTAGTGGAGGGCCAGGCTGGCTGGAACATGTCCTAACAGAGAGAACAGACGTTTCAGTGGAGGGCCAGGCTGGCTGGAACATGTCCTTACAGAGAGGACAGATGTATCAGTGGAGGGCCAGGCTGGCTGGAACATGTCCTTACAGAGAGAACAGACGTATCAGTGGAGGGCCAGGCTGGCTGGAACATGTCCTAACAGAGAGAACAGACGTATCAGTGGAGGGCCAGGCTGGCTGGAACATGTCCTTACAGAGAGAACAGACGTTTCAGTGGAGGGCCAGGCTGGCTGGAACATGTCCTTACAGAGAGGACAGACGTATCAGTGGAGGGCCAGGCTGGCTGGAACATGTCCTTACAGAGAGAACAGACGTTTCAGTGGAGGGCCAGGCTGGCTGGAACATGTCCTAACAGAGAGAACAGATGTATCAGTGGAGGGCCAGGCTGGCTGGAACATGTCCTAACAGAGAGAACAGACGTATCAGTGGAGGGCCAGGCTGGCTGGAACATGTCCTAACAGAGAGAACAGACGTTTCAGTGGAGGGCCAGGCTGGCTGGAACATGTCCTTACAGAGAGGACAGATGTATTAGTGGAGGGCCAGGCTGGCTGGAACATGTCCTAACAGAGAGAACAGACGTATCAGTGGAGGGCCAGGCTGGCTGGAACATGTCCTAACAGAGAGGACAGATGTATTAGTGGAGGGCCAGGCTGGCTGGAACATGTCCTAACAGAGAGAACAGACGTATCAGTGGAGGGCCAGGCTGGCTGGAACATGTCCTAACAGAGAGGACAGACGTATTAGTGGAGGGCCAGGCTGGCTGGAACATGTCCTAACAGAGAGGACAGACGTATTAGTGGAGGGCCAGGCTGGCTGGAACATGTCCTAACAGAGAGGACAGACGTATTAGTGGAGGGCCAGGCTGGCTGGAACATGTCCTAACAGAGAGAACAGACTTATCAATGGAGGGCCAGGCTGGCTGGAACATGTCCTAACAGAGAGAACAGACGTTTCAGTGGAGGGCCAGGCTGGCTGGAACATGTCCTTACAGAGAGGACAGACGTATCAGTGGAGGGCCAGGCTGGCTGGAACATGTCCTTACAGAGAGAACAGACGTTTCAGTGGAGGGCCAGGCTGGCTGGAACATGTCCTAACAGAGAGAACAGACGTTTCAGTGGAGGGCCAGGCTGGCTGTAACATGTCCTAACAGAGAGAACAGACGTATCAGTGGAGGGCCAGGCTGGCTGTAACATGTCCTAACAGAGAGGACAGACGTATTAGTGGAGGGCCAGGCTGGCTGTAACATGTCCTAACAGAGAGAACAGACGTATCAGTGGAGGGCCAGGCTGGCTGGAACATGTCCTAACAGAGAGAACAGACGTTTCAGTGGAGGGCCAGGCTGGCTGGAACATGTCCTTACAGAGAGGACAGATGTATCAGTGGAGGGCCAGGCTGGCTGGAACATGTCCTAACAGAGAGGACAGACGTATTAGTGGAGGGCCAGGCTGGCTGGAACATGTCCTAACAGAGAGAACAGACGTATCAGTGGAGGGCCAGGCTGGCTGGAACATGTCCTAACAGAGAGAACAGACGTTTCAGTGGAGGGCCAGGCTGGCTGTAACATGTCCTAACAGAGAGAACAGACGTATCAGTGGAGGGCCAGGCTGGCTGGAACATGCCCTAACAGAGAGAACAGACGTTTCAGTGGAGGGCCAGGCTGGCTGGAACATGTCCTAACAGAGAGAACAGACGTTTCAGTGGAGGGCCAGGCTGGCTGGAACATGTCCTTACAGAGAGGACAGACGTATCAGTGGAGGGCCAGGCTGGCTGGAACATGTCCTTACAGAGAGAACAGACGTTTCAGTGGAGGGCCAGGCTGGCTGGAACATGTCCTAACAGAGAGAACAGATGTATCAGTGGAGGGCCAGGCTGGCTGGAACATGTCCTAACAGAGAGAACAGACGTATCAGTGGAGGGCCAGGCTGGCTGGAACATGTCCTAACAGAGAGAACAGACGTTTCAGTGGAGGGCCAGGCTGGCTGGAACATGTCCTTACAGAGAGGACAGATGTATCAGTGGAGGGCCAGGCTGGCTGGAACATGTCCTAACAGAGAGGACAGACGTATTAGTGGAGGGCCAGGCTGGCTGGAACATGTCCTAACAGAGAGAACAGACGTATCAGTGGAGGGCCAGGCTGGCTGGAACATGTCCTAACAGAGAGGACAGACGTATTAGTGGAGGGCCAGGCTGGCTGGAACATGTCCTAACAGAGAGGACAGACGTATTAGTGGAGGGCCAGGCTGGCTGGAACATGTCCTAACAGAGAGGACAGACGTATTAGTGGAGGGCCAGGCTGGCTGGAACATGTCCTAACAGAGAGAACAGACTTATCAATGGAGGGCCAGGCTGGCTGGAACATGTCCTAACAGAGAGAACAGACGTTTCAGTGGAGGGCCAGGCTGGCTGGAACATGTCCTAACTACAGAGAGGACAGACGTATCAGTGGAGGGCCAGGCTGGCTGGAACATGTCCTTACAGAGAGAACAGACGTTTCAGTGGAGGGCCAGGCTGGCTGGAACATGTCCTAACAGAGAGAACAGACGTTTCAGTGGAGGGCCAGGCTGGCTGTAACATGTCCTAACAGAGAGAACAGACGTATCAGTGGAGGGCCAGGCTGGCTGTAACATGTCCTAACAGAGAGGACAGACGTATTAGTGGAGGGCCAGGCTGGCTGTAACATGTCCTAACAGAGAGAACAGACGTATCAGTGGAGGGCCAGGCTGGCTGGAACATGTCCTAACAGAGAGAACAGACGTTTCAGTGGAGGGCCAGGCTGGCTGGAACATGTCCTTACAGAGAGGACAGATGTATCAGTGGAGGGCCAGGCTGGCTGGAACATGTCCTAACAGAGAGGACAGACGTATTAGTGGAGGGCCAGGCTGGCTGGAACATGTCCTAACAGAGAGAACAGACGTATCAGTGGAGGGCCAGGCTGGCTGGAACATGTCCTAACAGAGAGAACAGACGTTTCAGTGGAGGGCCAGGCTGGCTGTAACATGTCCTAACAGAGAGAACAGACGTATCAGTGGAGGGCCAGGCTGGCTGGAACATGCCCTAACAGAGAGAACAGACGTTTCAGTGGAGGGCCAGGCTGGCTGGAACATGTCCTAACAGAGAGAACAGACGTTTCAGTGGAGGGCCAGGCTGGCTGGAACATGTCCTTACAGAGAGGACAGACGTATCAGTGGAGGGCCAGGCTGGCTGGAACATGTCCTTACAGAGAGAACAGACGTTTCAGTGGAGGGCCAGGCTGGCTGGAACATGTCCTAACAGAGAGAACAGACGTTTCAGTGGAGGGCCAGGCTGGCTGTAACATGTCCTAACAGAGAGAACAGACGTATCAGTGGAGGGCCAGGCTGGCTGGAACATGTCCTAACAGAGAGGACAGATGTATCAGTGGAGGGCCAGGCTGGCTGGAACATGTCCTAACAGAGAGGACAGACGTATTAGTGGAGGGCCAGGCTGGCTGGAACATGTCCTTACAGAGAGAACAGACGTTTCAGTGGAGGGCCAGGCTGGCTGTAACATGTCCTTACAGAGAGGACAGACGTATCAGTGGAGGGCCAGGCTGGCTGGAACATGTCCTAACAGAGAGAACAGACGTATCAGTGGAGGGCCAGGCTGGCTGGAACATGTCCTAACAGAGAGGACAGATGTATCAGTGGAGGGCCAGGCTGGCTGGAACATGTCCTAACAGAGAGGACAGATGTATCAGTGGAGGGCCAGGCTGGCTGTAACATGTCCTTACAGAGAGGACAGACGTATCAGTGGAGGGCCAGGCTGGCTGTAACATGTCCTAACAGAGAGAACAGACGTATCAGTGGAGGGCCAGGCTGGCTGGAACATGTCCTAACAGAGAGAACAGACGTATCAGTGGAGGGCCAGGCTGGCTGGAACATGTCCTTACAGAGAGAACAGACGTATCAGTGGAGGGCCAGGCTGGCTGGAACATGTCCTAACAGAGAGAACAGACGTATCAGTGGAGGGCCAGGCTGGCTGGAACATGTCCTTACAGAGAGAACAGACGTTTCAGTGGAGGGCCAGGCTGGCTGGAACATGTCCTTACAGAGAGGACAGACGTATCAGTGGAGGGCCAGGCTGGCTGGAACATGTCCTTACAGAGAGAACAGACGTTTCAGTGGAGGGCCAGGCTGGCTGGAACATGTCCTAACAGAGAGAACAGATGTATCAGTGGAGGGCCAGGCTGGCTGGAACATGTCCTAACAGAGAGAACAGACATATCAGTGGAGGGCCAGGCTGGCTGGAACATGTCCTAACAGAGAGAACAGACGTTTCAGTGGAGGGCCAGGCTGGCTGGAACATGTCCTTACAGAGAGGACAGATGTATCAGTGGAGGGCCAGGCTGGCTGGAACATGTCCTAACAGAGAGGACAGACGTATTAGTGGAGGGCCAGGCTGGCTGGAACATGTCCTAACAGAGAGAACAGACGTATCAGTGGAGGGCCAGGCTGGCTGGAACATGTCCTAACAGAGAGGACAGACGTATTAGTGGAGGGCCAGGCTGGCTGGAACATGTCCTAACAGAGAGGACAGACGTATTAGTGGAGGGCCAGGCTGGCTGTAACATGTCCTAACAGAGAGAACAGACGTATCAGTGGAGGGCCAGGCTGGCTGGAACATGTCCTAACAGAGAGAACAGACGTTTCAGTGGAGGGCCAGGCTGGCTGGAACATGTCCTTACAGAGAGGACAGATGTATCAGTGGAGGGCCAGGCTGGCTGGAACATGTCCTAACAGAGAGGACAGACGTATTAGTGGAGGGCCAGGCTGGCTGGAACATGTCCTAACAGAGAGAACAGACGTATCAGTGGAGGGCCAGGCTGGCTGGAACATGTCCTAACAGAGAGAACAGACGTTTCAGTGGAGGGCCAGGCTGGCTGTAACATGTCCTAACAGAGAGAACAGACGTATCAGTGGAGGGCCAGGCTGGCTGGAACATGCCCTAACAGAGAGAACAGACGTTTCAGTGGAGGGCCAGGCTGGCTGGAACATGTCCTAACAGAGAGAACAGACGTTTCAGTGGAGGGCCAGGCTGGCTGGAACATGTCCTTACAGAGAGGACAGACGTATCAGTGGAGGGCCAGGCTGGCTGGAACATGTCCTTACAGAGAGAACAGACGTTTCAGTGGAGGGCCAGGCTGGCTGGAACATGTCCTAACAGAGAGAACAGACGTTTCAGTGGAGGGCCAGGCTGGCTGTAACATGTCCTAACAGAGAGAACAGACGTATCAGTGGAGGGCCAGGCTGGCTGGAACATGTCCTAACAGAGAGGACAGATGTATCAGTGGAGGGCCAGGCTGGCTGGAACATGTCCTAACAGAGAGGACAGACGTATTAGTGGAGGGCCAGGCTGGCTGGAACATGTCCTTACAGAGAGAACAGACGTTTCAGTGGAGGGCCAGGCTGGCTGTAACATGTCCTTACAGAGAGGACAGACGTATCAGTGGAGGGCCAGGCTGGCTGGAACATGTCCTAACAGAGAGAACAGACGTATCAGTGGAGGGCCAGGCTGGCTGGAACATGTCCTAACAGAGAGGACAGATGTATCAGTGGAGGGCCAGGCTGGCTGGAACATGTCCTAACAGAGAGGACAGATGTATCAGTGGAGGGCCAGGCTGGCTGTAACATGTCCTTACAGAGAGGACAGACGTATCAGTGGAGGGCCAGGCTGGCTGTAACATGTCCTAACAGAGAGAACAGACGTATCAGTGGAGGGCCAGGCTGGCTGGAACATGTCCTAACAGAGAGGACAGATGTATCAGTGGAGGGCCAGGCTGGCTGTAACATGTCCTTACAGAGAGAACAGACGTTTCAGTGGAGGGCCAGGCTGGCTGTAACATGTCCTAACAGAGAGAACAGACGTATCAGTGGAGGGCCAGGCTGGCTGGAACATGTCCTTACAGAGAGAACAGACGTTTCAGTGGAGGGCCAGGCTGGCTGTAACATGTCCTTACAGAGAGAACAGACGTATCAGTGGAGGGCCAGACTGGCTGGAACATGTCCTTACAGAGAGAACAGACGTTTCAGTGGAGGGCCAGGCTGGCTGTAACATGTCCTTACAGAGAGAACAGACGTTTCAGTGGAGGGCCAGGCTGGCTGTAACATGTCCTAACAGAGAGAACAGACGTATCAGTGGAGGGCCAGGCTGGCTGGAACATGTCCTTACAGAGAGAACAGATGTATCAGTGGAGGGCCAGGCTGGCTGGAACATGTCCTAACAGAGAGAACAGACGTATCAGTGGAGGGCCAGGCTGGCTGGAACATGTCCTTACAGAGAGGATAACAGTGAGGGAGAAAGGTAGGGCAGAGGAGTAGCAGGTACTGTATTAGATAAAGTTCAACAGGGAAAGAGTGTGAGAAAGACAGAGAGAAACAGGCGGAAGGACGGACAGATGGACAGCACACACACACACACACACAATAGTTCTAGTCACACAGTG
Source organism: Oncorhynchus gorbuscha (assembly GCF_021184085.1). Lineage (NCBI taxonomy): Eukaryota > Metazoa > Chordata > Actinopteri > Salmoniformes > Salmonidae > Oncorhynchus > Oncorhynchus gorbuscha. The sequence continues at coordinate 9,034,858 of NC_060190.1, read as the reverse complement.
AGGAAATCATCATGTGAAAGATATCCATAAAACAGCATTCCTAATAACTCCCCATCTACACCAGCGGTGATAAGTTCAGGCTACTGAACGAAGAGTATATTTCCAGGGAGTGGAATGTTAAGGAGCCTTCGTGACAAATGACCTCTTAGTCAGACAGGGATTTGTCTGCAGCGTAGGTTTTCTTTGTCTATATTTTATTTCACTCTATGAATAAAAGACTAAAAGCCACAAATGTCACAGCGCAAATATGGCTACAAGCACAAGGAACTGCCGAAAACAGACATGCAAGCCTTCATACTTTAGGGATTATATCTAAATATAAATGATACATCAATCTCTCATTAAAATATGTTTAATTCTCCTATAAAAACCAATAACGACGATCAGTTTTCCATCTCCGCAACAACTGCCAAGAACAATAATTCTATTTCACAATCCTCGCCAGGGATGTGCAAATATAAATGTTTCCAAAAACCTCAGTCAGTGGCAGTCAGTCAGTGGCAGTCAGTCAGTGGCAGTCAGTCAGTGGCAGTCAGTCAGTGGCGGTCAGTCAGTGGCGGTCAGTCAGTGGCAGTCAGTCAGTGGCAGTCAGTCAGTGGCAGTCAGTCAGTGGCGGTCAGTCAGTGGCGGTCAGTCAGTGGCGGTCAGTCAGTGGCGGTCAGTCAGTGGCGGTCAGTCAGTGGCGGTCAGTCATGGGCGGTCAGTCAGTGGCGGTCAGTCAGTGGCGGTCAGTCAGTGGCAGTCAGTCAGTGGCAGTCAGTCAGTGGCGGTCAGTCAGTGGCAGTCAGTCAGTGGCGGTCAGTCAGTGGCGGTCAGTCAGTGGCGGTCAGTCAGTGGTGGTCAGTCAGTGGCGGTCGTTCTGCCTGAGCCCAGAAGACTGTAATTATAGTATGAAGAGGTTAGCGCTCTTTATTCATTTCAATGGGTTTTTCTCATTGGGAGATCGTGAGAGATACTGTGTCTATTTCTCTCTTACACAGTATTGTCAATGAGGCATAAAATACATTTAAAAAGTGACATGTGATCATGCTTATGTATGCAGTGTTATCTCTACTGTCTAGCTATATGGGATTTGAATAGATTAGAAGAGAGCTGTACGTAACAGACAGGGCTCTATCCATTAGGCAACAATAATACTCCTGTAGTCAACCAGACACTCTTCTACCTCCCCCTTCTCTCTCTCTCCCCCTCTCTCTCTCTCCCCCTCTCACCCCCTCTCACACTCTCCCTCTCTCTATCCCCCTCTCTCTCCTCCCCTCTATCCCCCTCTCACTCCCCCTCTCTCCCCCTCTATTTACCTCCCTCTCCCTCTCTCTCTCCCCTCTCTATCCCCTTCACAGTCTCCACCCCCCCCCCTCTCTCTCTCTCTCTCAGCCCTATAAAAAGCATAGTTGATAATATGAGCATTCGATGGAGCTACTGTATAGCTATCTCAGCCAGCACCCACACACTCACACACACACAGGCACTGCTATTCAAACCAGCAGCTGGTGGGTGTGTCGCTGCCCAGTTGCTCAACACACACACACCAATTTGGCTTCCTTCCCGGGGGTCAAGCATCTCTTTGTAAAGATGAACACGGAGGAGTTGATTTGTCCAGGCTCCTTGCGGTGAGCGGACATGAACTGGCAAACAATAGCAATAAGGCGCAACCTGGGCCGAGGTCCTGTTCCATTCTGTTCCAACTGAATAGTTTATGGAGAATAGCTGACACTAATCATGGCCGTGATTTACAACGTTACGAGGATTGTTGAGTGTGTAAATGGGTTGTTTATGCTTAAAAAACGTGATAGTTAAATGAAGTGAACTCAAACACTTCTGAATACTTTTAGGAGGATAACTGACACTTTAATTAGGTGTACTGTGATGCTGAAGTAATTACGAGGGATTTACAACTGTGTAAGGATTCGTGAGTGTCTTGACGTTTCAGCTAAATGGACTGAACCATAATACTTCAGAGAGGGGGAGAATAATCCAGTATGGGGTGAACCATTGGATGTTAAATGCTCTGTTTTATGTGTCCCTCCCCCGTTCTTTCCTTGCGGTCCCTTGGATGCCGATTGGGGTTGACAGTCCAGCTGGCAGGACACTCTACAGTGTAGAGAGTCAGTGTAGAGAGTGTAGAGTCTACACACAAGACGAGGCTGCTGCTCTCACATAAACACACACACACACACACACACACACACACACACACACACACACACACACACACACACACACACACACACACACACACACACACACACACACACACACACACACACACACACACACACACACACACACACACACACACACACACACACACACACACACTTTCAGTTAAAAGCATATCAAGTCCCGGTCAGTGCTTACTGAGAACAGGGGCAATCCAGAGAGCACACAAAGCTATGGAGAATGGCATTGGCAACCCTTCAACTGTGAAGGGAAAGTCATAACTTGTGGATAAAGAGTAGATGGAGAACATCATGACACTCACACTGATAGACAGCTCATCTATCCAGAGAGAAAATGGCAATAGCAGAGTAGTAGAACGATTTCAAAAGGAAATATATATCACTGCATGTCAACAGCCTGTGTAGGATCTCTCCCCCCTCTCTCATTCTCTCTCTTTTCTTCTCTCTCTCATTCTCTCTCTTCCTCTGTCTCTCTCATTCTCTCTATTTCCCCTCTCTCTCATTCTCTCTCTTCCTCTGTCTCTCTCTTTCCCCTCTCTCACATTCTCTCTCTCTTCCTCTGTCTCTCTCTTTCCCCCCTCTCTCATTCTCTCTCTTCCTCTTCTCTCTCTTTCCCCTCTCTCTCATTCTCTATCTTCCTCTGTCTCTCTCATGCTCTCTCTTCCTCTGTCTCTCTATTTCCCCTCTCTCACATTCTCTCTCTCTTCCTCTGTCTCTCTCTTTCCCCTCTCTCTCATTCTCTCTCTTCCTCTTCTCTCTCTTTCCCCTCTGTCTCATTCTCTCTCTTCCTCTGTCTCTCTCATTCTCTCTCTTCCTCTGTCTCTCTATTTCCCCTCTCTCACATTCTCTCTCTTCCTCTCTCTCTCTTTCCCCTCTCTCTCATTCTCTCTCTTCATCTGTCTCTCTCTTTCCCCTCTCTCACATTCTCTCTCTTCCTCTCTCTCTCTTTCCTCTCTCTCTCATTCTCTCTCTTCATCTGTCTCTCTCTTTCCCCTCTCTCACATTCTCTCTCTTCCTCTGTCTCTCTCTTTCCCCTCTCTCACATTCTCTCTCTCTTCCTCTGTCTCTCTCTTTCCCCTCTCTCTCATTCTCTCTATTCCTCTGTCTCTCTCTTTCCCCTCTCTCTCATTCTCTCTCTTCATCTGTCTCTCTCTTTCCCCTCTTTCTCATTCTCTCTCTTCCTCTGTCTCTCTCTTTGCCCTCTTTCTCATTCTCTCTCTTCCTCTGTCTCTCTCTTTCCCCTCTTTCTCATTCTCTCTCTTCCTGTCTCTCTCTTTCCCCTCTCTCACATTCTCTCTCTTCCTCTGTCTCTCTCTTTCTCTCTCTTCCTCTGTCTCTCTCTTACCCCTCTCTTACTTTCTCTCTCTTCCTCTCTCTCTTTCTCTCTCTTCATCTGTCTCTCTCTTTCCCCTCTCTCACATTCTCTCTCTTCCTCTGTCTCTCTCCTTCCCCTCTCTCTCATCCTCTATCTTCCTCTGTCTCTCTCTTTCTCCTCTCTCTCATTCTCTCTCTTCCTCTGTCTCTCTCTTTCCCCTCTCTCACATTCTCTCTCTCTTCCTCTGTCTCTCTCTTTCCCCTCTCTCTCATTCTCTCTCTTCATCTGTCTCTCTCTTTCCCGTCTCTCACATTCTCTCTCTTCCTCTCTCTCATTCTCTCTCTTTCTCCTCTCTCTCATTCTCTCTCTTCCTCTGTCTCTCTCTTTCCCCTCTCTCTCATTCTCTCTCTTCCTATGTCTCTCTCTTTCCCCTCTCTCTCATTCTCTCGCTTCCTCTCTCTCTCTCCCTCTCTCTCATTCTCTCTCTTCCTCTGTCTCTCTCCTTCCCCTCTCTCACATTCTCTCTCTCTTCTTCTGTCTCTCTCTTTCCCCTCTCTCTCATTCTCTCTCTTCATCTTTCTCTCTCTTTCCCCTCTCTCACATTCTCTCTCTTCCTCTCTCTCTCTCCCCTCCCTCTCATTCTCTCTCTTCCTATGTCTCTCTCTCCCCTCTCTCTCATTCTCTCTCTTCCTATGTCTCTCTCTTTCCCCTCTCTCTCATTCTCTCTCTTCCTGTGTCTCTCTCTTTCCGCTCTCTCTCATTCTCTCTCTTCCTCTGTTTCACCAAACTAACTTAGCTCCCATTCATACAGCTCTGTGGATAGATGGCAACCCAACAACCCAAATCCAACCCGTGTGGTATTTCCAGCAAACTTTTCCTAATTTCAAAGAACACAAATAAAGAGTTTCATTTTGGTTGGCAAGGGTAGTGTGGGATTATCAAGCTATGGCTGGGTCTGTGGAGTCTCACTAGTTTAGTCCGACCAGGGGGTTATAGTGTGTGTGTGTGTGTCAATGTGTGTCAATGTGTGTGCGTATGTGGGTTTGCATGCTCGTGCATGCGTGGGTACATGTGTGCGTGTGCGTGCGTGAGCGTGTGCGTGTGCGTGTGTGTGTGTAGAGAAAAACACAAGGTTGACCTGAAGTGTGGTCCACTCTCAGAACTCGGCCTTAAACATTTGTTGAACTTTGACCTTCTTGATAGAGGGAGACAGCTGTAAGAAACTCACACGGATCCATTCACACATTACACAGTCGTCTAGGCCACAATCCTTATAGGGGAACCATATTGTATACAGCAAAAGCCCTATGCTATGCGGCACCATACAGTAAGCTAGCTTGGCAACCAACCAATAGGCTCTATATAGATATCTTGTTGCCCAATTAGATATCAAGACAGAGAGCTAAAGCAACATTCTCAGCTGCTTCCGAGGCTGCTGGGAGGTTTTCACCGAGCCGAGTCTTGGAGGGTCGCCCATTCAGAGAGGTTGTTCTATCGTTCCACCTCTTCTCCTCTCTCCCTCTCTAGTCCCCCTCCCTCTCTCTCTCTCTCTCTCCCTCTCTAGTCCCCCTCCCTCTCTCTCTCTCTCTCTCTCTCTCTCTCTCTCTTTCTCTCTCTCTCTCTCTCTCTCTCTGTGTCTCTACATTTCCCACAGTGAGTCTGTTTATGCCCTCAAGCAGGAGCGCTGTGTACAACCTCTCTTTATTGGCTAGGGTCAAGGACAGTTGCCAATAGCAACCTCGATTTCGATGGGGGTGGTGATGGGGTGGGGGAATTGGTGATGTCAGTTTGGCTATTTTCGAACGCAGAAGAAATAGTGTTGAAATGGCGGTGTGGACACGGAGAGAGAGAGAAGAGGAAAGAGAGAGGGAGGAGAAGGAGAGAGGGAGAAGAGGAAAGAGAAAGGGAGGACATGGAAAGAGAGAGAAGAGGAAAGAGAGAGGGAGGAGAAGGAGAGAGGGAGAATAGGAAAGAGAGAGGGAGGAGAAGGAGAGAGGGAGAAGAGGAAAGAGAGAGGGAGGAGAAGGAGGAGAGAGGGAGAAGAGGAAAGAGAGAGGGAGGAGAAGGAGGAGAGAGGGAGAAGAGGAAAGAGAGAGGGAGGAGAAGGCGGAGAGAGGGAGAAGAGGAAAGAGAGAGGGAGGAGAAGGCGGAGAGAGGGCCGATAGCCTGTAGTGACAGAGAGAGAAAGAAAGTTCTTTCATTTCAGAACATGCTGTGCAAACAAGCTCCTCTAGCTTATGCACACACACACACACACACACACACACACACACACACACACACACACACACACACACACACACACACACACACACACACACACACACACACACACACACACACACACACACACACACACACACACACACACACACACACACACACACACACACACACACACACACAAACACAGTGAGATGCATGTTCAATGGCCTGCTTCTAAGCTTGTGATTACTCATAATAGCAGCAGGATAAACAGCTAAAGGAAGTAACAGGCACTGAAGGAGGAGATACATATTTTATACTTCCTTATTTGGTTTTTAACTCATAAAATGAACGACTTTCATCATCCTCGTCAACTGAAAGTGAAACCTGATTCATCTCCCCAATAAGAACTGTGTTTAAGTTCCAATTTCTTAAGAGAGGTTTAGTAAATACATTTTTTAAGGGAGGTTTTAGTAAACACATTTTTAAGGGAGGTTTAGTAAACACATTTTTTAAGGGAGGTTTAGTAAACACATTTTTAAGGGAGGTTTTAGTAAACACATTTTTAAGGGAGGTTTAGTAAACACATTTTTAAGGGAGGTTTAGTAAACACATTTTTAAGGGAGGTTTAGTAAACACATTTCTTAAGGGAAGTTTAGTAAACACATTTTTAAGGGAGGGTTAGTAAACACATTTGAGGCGTACACTCCAGAGAACAAAGGGCTCCAAAAGAGTTCTTCCGCTGTCCCCCCTGGTTCCAGGTAAAAACCCTCTTGGGTTCCAGGTAGAACCTTTTTGGGTTCCATGTACAGCCCTCCGTGGAAAGGGTTCCACATGGAACCCAAAACGGTTCTACCTGGAACCCAAAACCGTTCTACCTGGAACCAAAAAGGGTTTTTCAAAGGGAAGAACCCTTTTAGGGTCTAGATAGCACCTTTTTTGTGAGTAGTGCTGCTGACATGCTGTAGTATGACAGAACGGAGCAATGCGTCCACCGACCAGCACTGCCTTCCAGTCTAGAGGCTCTAGAGAGAGCCAGACTCTCTCTTTTCCACTTTCTAGTTTTCTTTCCTCTTATCCTCTATGTTGCTCTTTCTCTCCCACTCCCTCTCTCTCTCTCTCTCTCTCTCTCTTTCTCTCTCTCTCTCTCTCTCTCTCTCTCTCTCTCTCTCTCTCTCTCTCTCTCTCTCTCTCTCTCTCTAACTGCTGCTGTCCACTCTCTCCAGGACGCGTCACTCTGCCTGACCCTTGCAGGCAGCAACACCATTAGCAAACTGGACACTGATGTAGACAACCCACTGCCCTTGGATGGCTAACCCTAACCCTTAAATGATGCTGACCACATCACAATGTTAACCGAGCCTACGTTAGATAAGAAGGCGCTAAATACTATGCAGGCAGCCTGTAAAGATTCCACTAAGCTGCATTTTAATGGCCCGTAGGCCATTTTTATGAGTAATTCAAGACAGAAGTATTTGACCCGAGGGATACTTAACCCAAAATAAACATGTGTGACAAATGAAAATCAAATGAAAAAAAGAACTCCTCCGTTGTTCGTGTGGCCCGGCAGAGGATGCGACTGCCTGACGATGACGTCTAATCACCAACAAAGGGCCCCTGGCAAACGGGTCACAGATTCAACGCTGCTCAAGGTGCACATAGCCCATGTGACGTGAAAATGACCAGAGTGACGGAATAGCTCTACTGTGTGTGTGTGTGTGTGTGTGTGTGTGTGTGTGTGTGTGTGTGTGTGTGTGTGTGTGTGTGTGTGTGTGTGTGTGTGTGTGTGTGTGTGTGTGTGTGTGTGTGTGTGTGTGTGTGTGTGTGTGTGTGTGTGTGTGTGTGTGTGTGTGTGTGTGTGTGTGTGTGTGTGTGTGTGTGTGTGTGTGTGTGTGTGTGTGTGTGTGTGTGTGTGTGTGTGTGTGTGTGTGTGTCAGGGTGAGGGGAGTGACTGTGTTACTCTTAGAGGGGGGAAACGGACATCCACACTTAGCTTAGTCGCTAAATATAGCACTACAGAGTGAAGCAGTGGCGACCCGGGCACGGCTAGTGGCTAACTGTCTCCCATGGCTAACTAGAGTAGCTTTAGCCTAGCGGTGGGTGACAGTGTGTTAGCTGTTTGGTAAGAAGAGCTATACTGGCCAGATGAGAGAGACATTAGAGTGTGCATTTTCTTCAGCCTACCACCCCGTCTAGTAACGGCCTTGATGGTTGCTATGGAGATGACGTACTGCACTCTGAAAATTGCCCTTTTCACTTTGACGATCTCAAGAACGTTTTGAGGGGTGGTTGGGTTTCCAAGCAGGAGGTCGAACGTCTTAGCTTCTTTGAACTATTGTGGACAGGCCTATGACACATTCTCAGAATCCCTTGAAATCCAAAGTTATTTGTCCAAATCCACATAACACTCTCTCAGGCCAAAGACAGAAGGAGCTCAAGCTTGTCTTAGTTTTTAAGTACTATTTTGGATATTTTCCAATTTGCCAGTAGACATCATTAATAGCCTCAAAAAAAGAAGAAGTTATTTGTCCAAATATGTCTAAATCCACATTACATGCTGTCAGACCGAACACTTAGCTCCCGAAACGAGTCAAGTAGCCTCCCCTCCATCTCCCTCAGAGGCTAGCATCTGCTGGCCCCATTTCTCCCCCATTTGTGACTAAAGCTGGAGGAACAGAAACAACAACAACAACATCAGCACAGTAAAGGAGACAGCTAACAAGATAACAACAAGACAACAAAACCAGGAGAGGACAGATAGCCGACGCACGTGCTCCCTCCCTAGAGCTCTGCTACCCGACCCGAGCCCGTCAGGCCCCCGACATTATGTATGGGGTTCAGGCAGGTAGGGATGTGGTATCACTAAATTGATCACTAACGTTTTGAAGCTGCACAGTACGGTCCTATCTGACTGTCACATCGTGGTGTCAGAAGTGCTTCAACCTCGTCACATAGAAAACAGGAGAGAAAATAATAACGTTGGGGTTTTCTCTTAGTTTAGAGTGACGGAGAAGTAGCTAACAGCTCACTGCCCTCTTATGTCTCATCACTGAGCAGCTCAAGTGGAGCCGTTGCTATGGACACTTGCAGACTCAAAGCAGGCAGTAGCAGAGTGCGGGCGAGTGGCAGACAGAGGAGCAGCTAATGGAGGAAGGTATTGCTGATTTTGGGTTTCGGGCAGGGCCTTAAATTTGGCAGCATCAGGCCTGGGTAGGGTAAGGCCTGAATGTCGCAAGCATGGGTAGGGCTTGCTCTTAAAATTCATGCCCGTACAGGGCTCTATTCCTCCATCCTTGCTCAGAATGTCTGTGTCCTCGCTATGGTAGTTCGCTAGTCAATATGCTTAGCCACTAATGCTATCTTCCACGGCTGTGTTTCGTAACAGCGATTCAAACAAGCAGTATCTCCATCGGCCATGGCGTTAGAGAGCAGTATCTCCATCGGCCATGGGGTTAGAGAGCAGTGCGGAGAAGCCCCGTTGGCAAAGGCAGAGGGAGGCTTTAGCCCAGAGAGAGGGACAGCGATGGGGGATCTCTGCAGTTATACCCGACTAGCAGTGGAGGGCATGTCATCGAGCGGGATTTGTTTTTTGTTGTTGTGCTGGTCACAATGGGAGATAAGAGAAGAGGCACAATATCAAACAAACAACTGAGGTGAAGAGAAAAGAAGGGAAGGGGGGCGAGAGATGGGTTAGTGAGGGAAACAGATGGGGCGGAATTACGTTGATCAAAACGGCAAAAGATAGAAAGAATGATCAAAACAGAGAGATGATGATGACAAAGAGCTGGGTAGTGGGGTACTTTTCTCAGTTTGAGTCCCGATACTGTCCGGAAAGCCCAGATATGATTGGCTGTGCCCTTGTCAGTTACACAAACATCCCATAAGCAAACTGAAGGTGAGCCTCTACGGAAAACGACAAGATACTTCCGTAACATCAAACAACGTCGCACAGCCTTCTCAGAACCTAAGGGCATGTGGGAGGAAAACGGTTGAGTATTGGTTTAGGTAAATGAGTGAGTCTTATCTGTTAGCTAAAGCAACGTACCGCAATGCGCCTATGTGGAAGTGCCCTGTGTGTTTCTATGTGTGTGGCTAGGCCATCTCTAAAAACAGTTATGTGGGAACTCCCTCAGTGCAAACATAGTACTGAAATTAGACACCTGTGTTTCGGAGGCCATTCATAGTGACTCACATAGGCATATAGGGCTATATGGAAGTAAATGCCCAACTACATGCTAGAACCTGTACAACGTACAACTACATGCAGGTCGGGATGTCCGATAACATTAAGTTTCCTAAGTCTGATGATTCGTGTGAGAGTCTGACAGGTTTTCAACAAGCTAAGTTCAAGGTGAGTTCTTTACAGTAGTGGGACTGGATCTTCAACTCAGTGTTAGGTCTTACAGAGTTCTGATTATATCTGATATAATCTTATTTCATGAATCATCAAATTGGGATGATTTGTGTGTGTGTCAGACATCTAGTGTATTTAGCTAGTCCAAAGAGAGGCCTTGATCAAAACCTGTGTGATACAGAAGCAGGCTATGCAGAAAGTCAAATATAAATGTGGTCAACAAGGGGAGCATGTCCATTTTTTAAATATACATTTTCAAATATGATGTAAATATAATTACGATGTTAAAACGTTTTATCACACAAACAGAATATTTGGCCACTTGGGTGAATGAATGGGGAGAACATTTTTGTGACAAGTCTTCAGAGCACGAAGGCTATAACACTCCCCCGCCTGTGCTCTTGTTGGGCCCAACAAACACACACACACACACACACACACACACACACACACACACACACACACACACACACACACACACACACACACACACACACACACACACACACACACACACACACACACACACACACACACACACACACACACACACACACACACTCCTATTGCAGATGTCAAGCAAGCAGTGGTGTAAAGTGCTTAAGTCTAAATGATTTAAATAACTATTTAAGTTGTTTTTTGGTGAATCTGTACTTTACTTTACTATTTATATTTTTGTCAACTTTCACTTTTACTCCACTACATTCCTAAAGAAAATAATGTACTTTTTGCTCCATACATTTTCCCTGACACCCAAAAGTACTCGTCACATTTTGAATGCTCAGCAGGACAGGAAAATGGTCCAATTCACACACTTATCAAGAGAACACCCCTGGTCATCTCTCCTGCCTCTGATATGGCAGACTCACAAAACACACATTCTTGCTGGAGTGTGCCCCAGAATACCTGTAAATTTAAAAAACAAGAAAATGGTGCTGCGTGGTTTGCTGAATATAAGGAATTTGAAATTGTTTATACTTTCACTTTTTGATAATGGGGCGGCAGGTATCCCAGTGGTTAAAGTGTTGGGACAGTAACCGAAATGTTGCTAGGTCGAATCCCCAAACTGACAAGGTAAAAATGTGTCGTTCTGCCCCTGAACAAGGCAGTTAACCCAATGTTACTGGGCCGTCATTATGATTCACTTGTTCTTAACTGACTTGCCTAGTTAAATAAAAGGTTGAATTTAAAAATATATATAGTTAAGTATATTTTAGCAATAACATTTACTTTTGATACTTCAGTATATTTAAAACCAAATACTTAGATTTTTACTCAAGTAGTATTTTTCTGGGTGACTTTACTTTTACTTGAGTCATTTTCTATAAAGGTATCTTAACTTTTACTCAAGTAAGACAATTGTGTACATTTTCCACCACTGCAAGCAAGCTTCCTTACACCCACACACGCACACGCAAACACACGCACACGCACACACACACACTTGCACTCCTTCCTTGCATCGACGTCTCTATTCAAGCTTCCTCTCGTCATCACCTCTGTTCTGGCCTTTCTTCAACCAGCCGCCGTCTTCTCTGCCGTCAAGTGCGTCTGTCTGACGCTTCTGCTTTGTGTCAGGCGGTCTCCTTGTGACTATCAAAACCCTCTGTCCTCTTTCAAAAAGACACCCCTCTCTTAACGACATTTACACTTCTTACTGAATCACACCGCCGGACACAGTGTTTACTGGCTCTGCGTCGCTGCGTCTGAATTGCTTCACCTTCGCCTGACTGAGCGGGAAGACTCACGCTTTTTCCATTGAGTCAGAGAGCTAGCCAGTAAACACTACACATGCCTTCCAATGGGGAAAACAAGGGAGAGCTTATGGAAACTTACTGAATCTATTGACATCGCTCTGGGTTTGGTTAGTCAGTGACACAATGTACTGCCATGTTTTAATGAACGGTAAAGAAGAAGAAGAAGCATTAACCATTAACCATTAACCATTAACCATTAACCATTAACAAATTAACCATTAACCATTAACCATTAACCATTAACCATTAACCATTAACACTGACAACGTGCGCAGCGTAGAATGTCAATAGCATTGGCGCCATCAGTTCCATTGCAGTGTGTATCAGTGTAGTATGGGTGCATGACGTGGGTCTTCTTCATTGGTGTGTTGATGAATGAGGGTTTGCTCGAGGCGGGAGAAACCGGATAAGGACAACGTGGCAGTGCGGTAGGCTGATTCCAGCAAGAAGAAGAAGATGTGCCATTTCAATGCGTCAGACAGAGTGACAGATGAATTGCTTACAGCAGCTCAAGGTCTACTTGATCTCAGTTTCATAAAAACCCTTCATTTTTAGAGATTCTGCACGAAGAAATGACTTACTTCCTGTACAACTCAATCATAGAAAGTGATTGCAAGATATACAGTCTTGCATAACACCTTGGGGTGAGATGCACAGAAGGCTTACTGTCAGTGTTATGCCCTTCATCCAACATCCACCACAGACTCTGCAAACCTCCACCCTGGCCATACCCGGGAACAAACACCCTAGAATGTACTGGGTTCAGAACAGTGTTCCGTTGTCCGAGAGCACGGAGTTTTGGATCACCGTTCCATGCTCCTTCACTCCCTCCCTCGCGGGTTGGGGCTGCGTCACAAATGGCAGAGCCCTATCAAAAGTAGTGCACTATATAGGGGAAAAGGGTGACGTTTGGGACGCAGCCTTTGGAGTTTTAAATCAGGTATACAGTACATGACTTTCAAAAATGATAACATCACATTAAACGTCTTTCCTGTAGTTTTCTCTTCCGTCTTGCCAACGTAGTGGTGCACACACTAAACGATGTGGCACAGACGGAGGTCGCACACTAAACGATGTGGCACAGACGGAGGTCACACACTAAACGATGTGGCACAGACGGAGGTCGCACACTAAACGATGTGGCACAGACGGAGGTCGCACACTAAACGATGTGGCACAGACGGAGGTCGCACACTAAACGATGTGGCACAGACGGAGGTCACACACTAAACGATGTGGCACAGACGGAGTGCACACACTAAACGATGTGGCACAGACGGAGGTCACACACTAAACGATGTGGCACAGACGGAGTTCACACACTAAACGATGTGGCACAGACGGAGGTCGCACACTAAACGATGTGGCACAGTCGGAGGTCACACACTAAACGATGTGGCACAGACGGAGGTCCACACTAAACGATGTGGCACAGACGGAGGTCACCCACTAAACGATGTGGCACAGACGGAAGTCACACACTAAACGATGTGGCACAGACGGAGGTCGCACACTAAACGATGTGGCACAGATGGAGGTCACACACTAAACGATGTGGCACAGACGGAGGTCACACACTAAACGATGTGGCACAGACGGAGGTCACACACTAAACGATGTGGCACAGATGGAGGTCACACACTAAACGATGTGGCACAGACGGAGGTCGCACACTAAACGATGTGGCACAGACGGAGGTCGCACACTAAACGATGTGGCACAGACGGAGGTCACACACTAAACGATGTGGCACAGACGGAGGTCACACACTAAACCATGTGGCACAGACGGAGGTCGCACACTAAACGATGTGGCACAGACGGAGGTCACACACTAAACCATGTGGCACAGACCGAGGTCGCACACTAAACGATGTGGCACAGACCGAGGTCGCACACTAAACCATGTGGCACAGACCGAGGTCACACACTAAACGATGTGGCACAGACGGAGGTCCACACTAAACGATGTGGCACAGACGGAGGTCACACACTAGAAGATTCCTCACTTGGTCTTGATGATTCTCGATGCCACGCTGTCTCGCCGAAACAACGATGCGGCGATGTGATTAGATTTAACGTAACTGCGACGAGCTGTGGCTCAAAGCAGCCTCATAAACGGTTTCGGTCAGACGTTCACGCTTGCCATACAGAGTTGAAATATCTAGCCAATACATTTGGAATTGAATAACACTGGTGTGAACTTCAGAGCTGTAACGATTTGATACGTTGGCTTTGGTTAAAGGCAAGTACAAACGCATACTAGTAGTAGTCATCACTCCTGCTGGAGAGTCCACACATTCTGGGTGATGTGATGCATCATCATCTCACTGGCTTCTTCTCTGGCAAGCTCTCATTGGCTACTGCTGGTCACCGTTCTCAAAACTTGTCATTACATATCTCACACTACAAGAGCCTTGCAGACTTTGAGTCAATAAAATAAAACCTGTTTGAAAATATCGAGAGGTCTGGGACCGCTCAAAGACAAGGTCGGTAGCCCTCATATTGCGTCTCTGATCCGCTAACTTTAAACCAGCATCGGTGACAGCCGTGCACCTCGAGCAGGCAACGACATGAGGATTTTGTCTCCGTGCTCTAAAACTTTGGGGCCAAAATCATGTAGTGTACACCCAGGTTTAGCCGCCCCGCATGCCAGCGCAGAAACCCGACAAGCCGGAAGGTTCCATGTGCGTATCCATTTCCCCACGCTGTCCTGCCCCTGACATACTTAGAAGGATAGGATCTCGTTAATCCAAAGGTGAGATGAATGGCAGCACTGTGTCTGAGTGTTGGGGGACCAGAGGGGGGTAGGCAGAAGGGAAACTTGATGCAGTCAGCTAGGCACAAAGACTGGCTCAGCCCTCAGTCCTGCTCTCCCTCTCACAAACGGGCAAATTAAATGGATAAATACATACAGTGCATATCCTGCTTTTTTTAACCTTTATTTAACCAGGCAAGTCAGTTAAGAACTCATTCTTATTTTCAATGACGGCCTGGGAACTGTGGGTTAACTGCCTGTTCAGGGGCAGAATGACAGATTTGTACCTTGTTAGCTCGGGGGTTTGAACTCGTAACCTTCCGGTTACTAGTCCAACACTCTAACCACTAGGCTACGCTGCCGCTTGGGCTCCGTATGCAATCTTATATCATCATGAAGTATTTGAGACCGGGATCTTAATCTTCTATGATCTTAAACCTTGTATAAAAATGGAAGAATCTAGTATTTGAAATTGTGATCTTCATCTTGACACTTGTAGTGGTCGTGTTGTATTAGGGTTCCACCCACTGATATGGATGTATTTGCATATAAATGGCACGGTATGCGTGCTAGGTCAAAGTTCGTAGAGGTAGAGCATGTCAATATGGAGGGTGTAGATCTGGATACTACTAGATTGAAGCCTTGACTAAAGTGCACTTCAGTCTTCTGTGCCTGTCACTTCTGTCTTGGCAAGGAAAAGGTGAAGGACCCAGGTGGATGTGTGCTTGTCAATAGCGCCTGAAAGCATGGCTAGGGACAAAGGGGGAACTGCTGTGAGTTATCAAAATGCTCACTGAAATAACCTTGGCGAAAATGCATTACGCGACATTGGAATTGAACTAAACACAAAAACAACATGTTATGTTGGACTCAATCATCAGACAAATCCAATTTGGTTCAGGGCCAGGTTGTCTGGGCTTTTAGACATACTGTAGTAAAAGAATGTGATTGAGGGATTGGGGATTTTTTTTTTGTAACCAATTTTTATTGTTGCGGACTAATTACTTCTTTACATGACTGAACAAAAGAAATGGCAGAGCGATTTTGGGCAAATCCAATGACAAATTATGAATTATTATGACTTTCTCCCAAGGAATATTAGTGAAACAGAAAGTGCTCTGCGAAAACATGTATCTCTGTAAATCCCCTCTGACATCCACTTCATTCATACCCAGAGTATTCTAAAGTTTTTAGTTAAAGGAAAGGTCATCCCTAGGACGCAGATGAGGAACCAACACAACACACACAGACACCCAGGGCCCCAGGTATGTGAGTCATGTAAAGTAGAGCTTCAGAAGAGTCACGGGAGCTTTTCCAGGTGGGATGGACTGGTTAAAGTCCCCTCTTCAATAACAACACAAATAGACAGTCGTTCTTACATAAAGCCTTATTTTTAAAAATGAAACAAACTATATGAAAGGCATGTCGTATATCCTGATTCATGTATCATAGTATTGACATTGCTAATGACCTAATGACAATTGCGATCACGTGTGTGACAAGGAAATCTGGTTGCCATCAGCTGTCTGCCTTGTTAAACAACTGTGATTTGAAAGGCCTCAAGCTGAAAAAGATGATCAAGCTTATGTACAGTATAGGGCAGACATAGCATCTATAATAAATCCCCAACATTTAGTTCCATTGGATTTCTAAAAGCTTATAACAACAGTGAATAAGCCATTCAACTGCATATTAAGGCTGTCTATTGCCCCTTCACACCAATTGCTACAGATGACTCTGCAAGCATGAAGGCAATCGCAGTGTAATGCAGTAATGATGTGGCCACCCCATCCCTTAGTCACCTGAGTTTGATTTATTAGGAGCCCAATTAGCTGACGCCAATGGAGACAGCTAGTCTTACTGGGGTGTAGCACATAAAGAAGATTAGATTACTGACAAAATACTTTACAATTTACATACGTTTAAAAACATTAACGTCTAGTGTGTGTGTGTGTGTGTGTGTGTGTGTGTGTGTGTGTGTGTGTGTGTGTGTGTGTGTGTGTGTGTGTGTGTGTGTGTGTGTGTGTGTGTGTGTGTGTGTGTGTGTGTGTGTGTGTGTGTGTGTGTGTGTGTGTGTGTGTGTGTGTATGATTTACACATAAACAAAGGGGGGTCAAAATCAAAAGTAACAGCCAGTCAGTTTCTGGTGTGGCCACCAGTTGCATTAAGTACTGCAGTGCATCTCCTCCTCATGGACTGCACCAGATTTGCGAGTTATTGATGTGAGATGTTATCCGACTCTTCCACCAAGGCACCTGCAAGTTCCTGGACATTTCTGGGGGGAATGGCCCTAGCCCTCACCCTCCAATCCAACAGGTCCCAGACGTGTTCAATGGGATTGAGATCCGGGCTCTTCGCTGGCCATGGCAGAAAACTGACATTCCTGTCTTGCAGGAAATCACGCACAGAACGAGCAATATGGCTGGTGGCATTGTCATGATGGAGGGTCATGTCAGGATGAGCCTGCAGGAAGGGTACCACATGAGGGAGGAGGGTGTCTTCCCTGTAACGCACAGCGTTGAGATTGCCTGCAATGACAACAAGCTCAGTCCGATGATACTATGACACACCGCCCCAGACCATGACAGACCCTCCACCTCCAAATAAATCCCGCTCCAGAGTACAGGCATCGGTGTAACGCTCATTCCTTCGACGATAAACGCGAATCGCGACTCTTCAGCGAAGAGCACTTTTGCCAGTCCTATCTGGTCCAGCGATGGTGGGTTTGTGCCCAAAAGCGACGTTGTTGCCGGTGATGTCTGGTGAGGACCTGCCTTACAACAGGCCTACAAGCTCTCAGTCCAGCCTCTCTCAGTCTATTGCGGACAGTCTGAGCACTGATGGAGGGATTGTGAGTTCCTATGGTGTAACGTGGGCAGTTGTTGTTGGCATCCTGTACCTGTCCCGCAGGTGTGATGTTCGGATGTACCGATCCTGGGAAGGTGTTGTTACACATGGTCTGCCACTGCAAGGACAATCAGCTGTCCGTCCTGTCACCCTGTAGCGCTGTCTTAGGCGTCTCACAGTACGGACATTGCAATTTATTGCCCTGGCCACATCTGCAGTCCTCATGTCTCCTTGCAGCATGCCTAAGGCACGTTCACGCAGATGAGCAGGGAACCTGGGCATCTTTCTTTTGGTGTTTGTCTGAGTCAGTAGAAAGGCCTCTTTAGTGTCCTAAGTTTTCATAACTGTGACCTTAATTGCCTACCGTCTGTAAGCTGTTAGTATCTTAATTACCGTTCCACGGGTGCACGTTCATTAATTGTTTATGGTTCATTGATCAAGCATGGGAAACAGTGTTTAAACCCTTTACAATGAAGATCTGTGAAGTTATTTGGATTTTTACTAATTATCTTTGAAAGGCAGGGTCCTGAAAAAGGAATGTCTCTTTTTTTTGCTGAGTTTACATGAACAACTAGGAGACGTGCAATGGACACACTCTCTTCAGGGGATCATAAAAAAAGACACCCCTTCCAGAGATGATGACCCCAGACACGATGACATCACAGAGCAATAATACAGTGATGCTTTGTGGGTAGTAAGAATATTGTTCTCATTTCTTACATTGCAGTGGGTAGGGGAATAATGGTCTAATAATGTATATATACTGTACTGTATCAGAAACACAATACACATAGGCCTACTGGTCGTCTGCGTGGTTCAATGGCACAATGATGAGGCATGCTTGGAAGAACTTGATCAGCAGCCTGTCAATGCAAGAGAGTGACAAGGAACTGTGACCTCACAATTGATCTGCAGATACCCCCAACACACAAACACAAACTAGCTAAATCTTCCCCTATGACATCCAGAATGTTGATTCTCAAAACACGCTCAGAACCCTGCACTCATCCACACACACTTCCTTCCTCCAGCCAGGCTCAGAGAGACCGTGATAACAGCACTGTCACACGCCGGGAAATCAAATGCAGCTGGTCGCCTGGTCAACAAACGGAGGCCATCTGACGGAGACCAGATGGACAGAGACACCGAGGCGCGGTGAAGATTGACACTTTTTTGTATCTGGTCTGGAAGCCCGTACGAAGTGAAGTAGGCCTATAGAAGCAGATCTCATGTACAGTAAAGTACTTGCTTAATATCAACACTGTAAGGGCCTTGCAGAATAACCCATACACAGCTATATGAAGAACTGGCATAGAAGTGGAACACAGAACTCATATAAGGTGTGCCCATATGAATGTATATCATGCTCATTCTCATCACTGTAGCCTACTCAGCATTGTAGTCTGTTACAAAAGAAGTTTGTTCAGTGATCATGTACTGATGTCGTATCTTAATTTGATCATCCTGTCGTTGCAGGAATTTTCTTACACAGCAGGAAATGCAAACTTGTGGTGTATTTAAGGTATAAAAAGGTTTCTAAAATGTGTGTAATGTCCTTTGGGTGGTGGACCATTATTGATACACATGGCAAAACTGGAAACGTTGCAGTTCTTGGCACACTCAAGCCGGTGCGCCTGGCACCTACTACCATACCCCATTCAAAGACACTTAAATATGTTGTCTTGCCCATTCACCCTCTGAATGGCACACGTACACAATCCATGTCTCAATTGTCTCAAGGCTTAAAAATCTCTTAATCTACACTGATTTAAATAGTAGATTTAACAAGTGACATCAATAAGGGATCATAGCTTTCACCTGGATTCACCTGGTCAGTCTATTTCATGGAAAGGGCAGGTGTTCCTAATGTTTTGTACAGTCAGTGTAAATATCCACATAATAACTGACATTTCCTGTTGTGTAGGATTCTTGTCCTGCTGTGAGAAATTGAGTCAAATTTAGACACTGCATCTGTACCGCTCATTGTGTCCAATGTTTACTTCACAAACGCTCTTGAATAATTTGCACAATTCAACAGTGGGAGTCAGTGTGAGGGGTAAATGAAATTCAGAATTAGCTGTCTTCTGAGTAGTCTTGGTAGGCTATACACCACATCAACTTAATTGACCAGGGGTTGGAGATGGGTAGGATCTAGCACAAGTAAAACAGCAGCATATGATTGTCTGCTATAAGTGTTCAGTTTATCTGTCATTTTTTGATGAGATATGGTAAAAATGCAAAAATAAAAGAGAATGACTGCATTTTCGAAAGTCCAAAACCTATTGAAATTATAATGTCAGATCATCATCAGATATCATGGCCCCATTCTTATTCAAATTAGATGAATTTCCAAGAAATGTGTCCAGACATGTATCGTGGTAGAAGTCTACAGGAGCATCTTTCGAGGTGGGCGCAACAGGTGGGAGTCGGTGTGAGCTCCTGACCGATGGCGGAATTAAACAACTGCGCAAGAAGACTTCATACCATGCAGATAGATGTATGAAATGTTTCACTTACACAAACGCATGGTAGATGAACGCCCAGGCTCGTGGTCTCTCCAGCACGTTGTACAGTAAATTCTGCAGCCTTCGGTAACGGACATTTCTCCGGCCGCTCTGAGCGCTGTATATGAGCGGCTTCCCCAGCAGGCTGAGCCGGGCTCCCTTGTTTCCTCTCAGGCTTTCCGAACCCCCGGCACCTGTAGCACTGGAGGACGACAGCAAACCGTCCCCGGCACTGGCGTTGTTCATCATCCTTCGGCCGGACTCCACATCCTTCAAGTCATAGCCCTCGGCGCGGTGGCCCGGAGAAGTTTTCATCCAGAGCCCCGTGCCGCCTTCATCTCCGCTGTGGTTGCGGGGCATGGCATCACCAGGGCGGGCATGAAGTGCTGATGTGCAAAGGTCCTCTGGGGCTTGCGTGGCTGTCTTGGAAGTGTAGTTGTGGAGCTCTCTGAATGAACATCAAATTAAATATTCCAGGTCCTTGGAGTTAGATATGAAACCATAACCAAGGCACGCTGTTTAACCCGTCTGTGTTTTTGACCGCCCTCTTTCGCCCTGTCAACCATCAGCACTCCGCATGCAGTGTCGGGTTTTCCACAGCTGTGTGTCGCCTGCGCGTAAACGAAATGCACTAAGCCCGCAATTCTGCAGTGGGAGCGTCTTGAGGTCCAGTTCCAACAACTGTTCACCACTATCCCAGGTAGTTTAAAGGGGAGTTGTAGTCAGCACGAAGTGGGTGAACACACTCGGCTCGTAAGGTTTGCATAAACACACAGGAAGTGAATTGCTCCGGTGAAAGGCGACTTTCTCACCAGTGGGATGAGCTCAGCCTGTTGCTTCCAATATAAATGTCTGTGGCGGAGGCGCACGGTGATGGCTGGGGCCAGCCGATACGGCGCATTAAATGTTAAAAGAGAACGCACCACACGAATTGTTTTCAATTTAAGCATATGTCAACGTATTGATGACAATTCCGTATTTTCAGATATTTTCGAGTCAGCCTATCCTCGTTCCCCGTGCTTGGAAACTGTTAGTATAAGCTCAGCTAGCTTCGGAGTCCTTAGTGATTGAGAGGTGTTTCATTGTCAATTGAGCGCTTGAAACACAAGTCGCACTGAAAACCACGATTTTATTCAGTTGGCATTCAATTTCCCTTTAGGCAAAAACGATGGCAATAACTAAAGTGAAAAATTACGAGACGCATTTGAATGATCTATTAAGTATTAAGTATGCCTAGTCTATAGCTTAATGAAATTTCCATTCAGAAGTGAAAATATATTCCATTCGATGGAAAAAATAAACCGCAAACGGTATGACATCTGTATAAAATATCCAGACTACAGTAGCCTACACAGATGAAAAAGTCGTTCTGAATTCCACCCGCCGGCGCGCCATCCAAAACGACATTAGACTGTAGCACAAATCATCCGTATGATCGTCTGGGATTTATTAATAATTATGTGAAGAATTCCCACTTACTAATATCCCCTCTTCTCCCCTTCTCTTAGTTCTCTGTCTGCAGCTACTAACACCACGACCACGTGACATGGCCCGAAATAAAATACCGAGACGCGGTGCAGTATAATAACCCACACATTGGTTGGGTTGTTATATCTTATACATCACCCAGTTAGTAAAAAGATAGAAGTGGTTGATCTTCAAACATGAAATAGTTAACAAATGAATGGGGGATGGAGAACTTGGTTAGTTCATTTTGTTCGACCAAAAACAGACAGATCCATTGTTCATTCTTTCTGAATGGCCGATGCTGCAAGATGTTGTTTTGCTGTAAAACTGTTGCCTGTAGAGGAAGTTGTGGCATGTGGCTTATTATTTTCTCATTCAGTGAACACACATTTCCTCTAGTCTACACCGCAAGCGCGAACAAAAAAAAACATGCTTGTCTGTCGCTTGCTCTCTGATCTGTTTGTGCTCTTGCCAACACTCAATTGCTCATTGACAGGCCTAACACAGTGAAGTTAGCATGATAGCACATTAAGACTGGGTGGCAAGTAGCCTTCCAGTTGTGCCAGTAACAGAAAGGTTGCTGGTTTGAAGCCCTGAGCCGACGAGGCAAGGCGCGTGCAATTACGCTAATCGCTCTTTTAATTCTCTCTGGATAACAGCGTCTGTAAAAATGTAGGTTGCTATAGAGCTTATTCAATATGTTTCGTCATCATGTAGGCTGTTTTTGGACATACTGTATATAAGTGCTGGCCATGCAGGGACAACACTCGTTTTGATGGCAGAAAGATCATTACATGACATAAAGGAGAGAGGGGACAATGGAGGATATTCTCTGGATGGCACCAGGCTCTGTCGTAGCATGAGAGCCTGTACGCGATAGCACCCGGTCGAAGAGTGTGTGTGTGTCTGTGTGACCCAACTACATAGCTCTGGCCCTTAGACAGGTCTGCACACACGGGATCTCTCTACTAGAGGTTAGTGCCTCTGTCCTTCCAATCCACCCTTTCCAGAATTGCATACAGTATATCAGGTGCGGACCGGGACAAGAACTCAGCCCTGACATTTCTAACACACTGGCCCATTGATTCCCTTGAGGCTCCCATTATTAGCCAGATAATGATCATTTTGTGCAAAATGCCCAAGTTAGACAGGCCCACTGGGCTACAAATTGACCAGCCCATCTGGCATTTGCCCGAAATGCCAGAAGGCCAATCCGTCCCTGCAGCTTATGAAGGGCAAACAGAGATAAACTCCGTCAGTATACTGATGATCCTCTGACATAAGTACACCATCTGCTGGTGAATAATGGTTAGTTACTCAGTAGGTAATTATATCGCACCGTCTTGGAAACCATCTTTGTCCCCCACGAAGAATTCGGGGAGGGGACTGTGGATCTGTCTCCGTCCATTCGTTTAAACGTTTGTACGTTAGTCACATGCGGTATCTCAGACAGCACTGGGACGATTTTGACGAAACTTGGGTGAATGATGCGTCTTGCCATAAAGATCCGGCCTTGTTTTGACGGCCTTGTTTTGAGGTGACGTTAATTTACTGTAACTGTTTTCTGGTTGTTTGTTTGACTATATTCTTGAAAAACACAATTCAGACACTATGCATCAGTTATGACACAGTAGGATGGTGTTTCAATTATGCACAGGAAGTGGATTGTGTCATTTGAACTAAACTAAACAATAGAATCAATGCATTTTTTCTTGGGAAATTATTTCAACTGAAACTCAGTAAATCTACAGTTATCGTTGCAACTGGGATATGGGGTGCACCAGTTTCCTGTGCCAAGCCCAATTTCCTGTACCTTCCGAGGGCCTCTTACTCCTAAGAATGTGTCAGTAGATGGTTCTTAAAGCTGTATATATCCCAGTACTGTACATGCAGTGAAAACTCAACATATCTCAACAATTGAAAACCTCTCAGAGTGCACACAGATCTAACATCAGATAACCCAAACCTGAATCTTAACATTCTCCATTTAGGAGGATTCTAAATATCAGACCCTGCATGAGTGGTGAGAGGGACTCACTCCTCTGAACACGTAATCCAATGGGTGGATGCTAGATGCAGAATGTAGGGGAAACTATTTCCCCCTCAATGCACAGAACAAAAGAGGAGGTCAACATCTAGAGAACAAACAATATGAAAATAATGAACGTGATTACTTTTCCGTTTTTCTCTGTGCATTCTATTACTGATGAACCATAAAGATCATCATCATTTGGCCCTTAATGGAAGAGGTCACTTCCTGGAAGCTGGAAGACAAGTATCTTGGCTTTATTATATTGTACGATCTCTGGTCCTCACACACACACATGCACGCACGCACACACGCACGCACGAACACACACACACACACAGGTCGTGAGCTCTGATCCAGTGACAAGGGGCAGGGGCTAGATTGCCTGCAGATGTTGTTTCGGGGGGCCCTCTGCTTTCTTAACGAGAGGATGTGGAACATAAATCTCCGGGGACTTTGTTGCCATGTGTCCTATAAGAGGTCAAACGAGAGGGCATTTTGGTACAACTTCCCCTTTCAGTGAGGGAAACCAACGTAGTCAGGGATGAAGGAATTATGTGAAGGAACTGTTTTACAGAGTCAAAGCTGTCCTGCAGAGTTTTCTTTGCAAAGTAGAAAATCTTCGTAGACTTGTTTGCGCAATTATTTTCCTTACTCTACTTCTCCCAAAAAATACTTTTGTTACACTTTTTAGGTAAAGAGATGTGGTCAGAGAAAGTAAATGTACTTCTCATATTCTGAGGCAACTCTCACACACCAAAGACAACAGTTGGAAAGGGGGACACCCTTCCTTGTAATGTTACAAATGATTCAGGACCGACTGATTCGGTGGGGACTGGCAGAACTAGAGCGCGCCTTGTGCCTTTTTTTATTCCTTAAAACATTGACTTAGTGGTGTTGCCATGATAGTACAAAAATAAAACGTAATTTATCGGTGTAGGTACTCGGTATAGAGAAGGGGGAAGACACACTATCCCCCTTAGGAAAGGAGTAGTGTAGCAACCCTAAGCCAACACCTAGTGAGCTCATTAAGAGGGTCATATCTCTTGCTGTAATGGTTAAGGCGTGGGCTTGATAGTCGCTAGACCTGGGTTTGAGTCCCGGTCAGGGCTACCCCCTGAATTTGCTACAACATAGCACCACGGTTGCTTTCCTTGACACTGGCCCTAATTGACCCATTTTTTTCTCCAGCTTGAACAAAGTGAGGTGTACAGTCACTGATCTACAAAACATATTCCCTGCCACGTAATAAGCTTTGTGCAATTAAGATTCGTAGAGCTATGCCTCCCCTGGCTTTGCGACCCCCCCCCCCCTCCCATTTCCTAGGATTTTCTACCTTCAGCAACGCTAGTGGATAAAATTAAATATTTAAACTTGGCCTAATGATGACATCTGTGAGACGACACAGAGTCACTCAAAATATGAATGGGAGGTGAGTCACAAATGAGGCATAATTTGACTGACATTATTTGGACATGGTAATTTGCAATTCTAGCTTTTGCGAATTCCTTACGTGTTTGTCTTTGTAATGCTTAATTTGTCACAATTTTGAGTCTCCAATACGTTTCTACTTTCATGTGTACGATTCAAATGTTGGCCTGTTTTTTAAAGCTACACTGATACTATGCTTGTTCTTTTTTCTCCCTCCCTCCCCCTCCCTCCCTCCCTCCCCTCCCTCCCTCCCTCCCTCCCTCCCTCCCTCCCTCCCTCCCTCCCTCTCTCTCTCTCTCTCTCTCTCTCTCTCTCTCTCTCTCTCTCTCTCTCTCTCTCTCTCTCTCTCTCTCTCTCTCTCTCTCTCCTCCCCCCCCTCTCTCTCCCTGGGAGTTCTGTGAAGCTGCTTTGCTAAGATGCCTATCTGAGGAGAATGACAGAGGGCATGGCGGGGTTGAGTCTGTGGGACCAGAGAAAATATTGGTTTTCCCACAAGCAAGCAAGCAAGAAGACGCATAGCAGCAGATACAACTTATTTTAGAGAGCATTTTCATTTTGACATAATGTACCAAAGTAATTGTGGGTTAAGAGCAATCTCGACTGGTAAAATCCACTTTTATGTAATCTCGGTTGGAAAATCCACTTTGAATATGTAGTGGAAGCATGTTCCCGCGGTCGCTGAGACTGCATACCGTACCGGCGGAAAGTTTTTCAGACCCCTTGACTTTTCCCACATTTTGTTACGTTACATCCTTATTCTAAAATGGATTTAATACAAAACATCTGTAGCAATCCTCACACAAATTTAGCAAATTTATAACAAATAAAAAACGGAAAATCCTTGCTTACATAAGTATTCAGAAATTTGCTATGAGACTCGAAATTGACCTCAGGTGCATCCTGTTTCCAGTGATCATCCTTGAGATGTTTCTACAACTTGATTGGAGTCCACCTGTGGTAAATCCAATAGATTCGACATGATTTGGAAAGGCACACACCTGTCTATTTAAGGTCCCAGAGTTGACAGTGTATGTCAGAGCAAAAACCAAGCCATGAGGTCAAAGGAATTGTCCGTAGAGCTCAGAGACAGGTTTGTGGAGAGGCACAGATCTGGGGAAGGATACCAGCAAATTTCTGCAGCATTGAAGGTCCCCAAGAACACAGTGGCCTCCATCATTCTTAAATTGAAGAAGTTTAGAATCACCAAGACTCTTCCAAGAGCTGGCCGCCCAGCCAAACTGAGCAATTGGGGGAGAAGGGTCAGGGAGGTGACCAAGAATCCGATGGTCACTCTGACAGAGCTCTAGTGTTCCTCTGTGGAGATTAGAGAACCTTCCAGAAGGACAACCATCTCTGCAGCACTCCACCAATCAGGCCCTTATGGTAGGGTGGCCAGTTGGATGACACTCCTCAGTAAAAGGCACATGACAACCCACTTGGAGTTTGCCAAAAGGCAAATAAAGACTCTCAGACCATGAGAAACAAGATTCTCTGGTCTGATGAAACCAAGATAAAACTCTTTGGCCTCAATGTCAAGTAGCACGTCTGGAGGAAACCTGGCACCATCCCTACTGTCATGTTTTGTCTTATATTGTCTTGTCATTTTGCTTTTCCTTCTGTTCGTTTTCCCCCTGCTGGTCTTTTTAGGTTCGTTCCCTTTTTTCTCTCTCCCTCCCTCTCTCTCTTCTCTCTATCGTTCCGTTCCTGCTCCCAGCTGTTCCTATTCCCCTAATCAATCATTTAGTCTTCCACACCTGTTCCCTATCTTTTCCCCTGATTAGAGTCCCTATTTCTCCCCTTGTTTTCCGTTTCTGTCCTGTCGGATCCTTGTATATTGTTCACCGTGCTGTGTCTTTGTATCGCCCTGTCGTGTCGTGTTTCCCTCAGATGCTGCGTGGTGAGCAGGTGTCTGAGTCTGCTACGGTCAAGTGCCTTCCCGAGGCAACCTACAGTTTATGATCGAGTCTCCAGTCTGTTCTCGTCATTACGAGTGGAATTGTTTTTTATGCTTTATTTACCGCTCCGATTTGTCTAGGAGTATTGCATATTTCTTTTACTGGATTAAAGACTCTGTTTTCGCCAAGTCGCTTTTGGGTCCTCATTCACCTGCATAACAGAAGGATCCGACCAAAGAATGGACCCAGCGACTACAGACGCTCGTAACACTGCCGTCGAGATCCAAGGAGCCATGCTCGGCAGACACGAGCAGGAATTGTCTGCTGCTCGTCATGCCGTGGAGAACCTGGCCGCTCAGGTTTCCGACCTCTCTGGACAGTTCCAGAGTCTTCGTCTCGTGCCACCTGTTACTTCCTGGTCTGCCGAGCCTCCGGAACCTAGGGTTAATAACCCACCTTGTTACTCCGGGCAGCCCACGGAGTGCCGCTCCTTTCTCACCCAGTGTGATATTGTGTTCTCTCTCCAACCCAACACATACTCTAGAGAGAGCTCGGGTTGCTTACGTTATATCACTCCTTACTGGCCGGGCTCGAGAGTGGGGCACAGCTATCTGGGAGGCAAGGGCTGATTGTTCTAACAATTACCAGAACTTTAAAGAGGAGATGATTCGGGTTTTTGACCGTTCAGTTTTTGGTAGGGAGGCTTCTAGGGCCCTGGCTTCCCTATGCCAAGGTGATCGATCCATAACGGATTACTCTATAGAGTTTCGCACTCTTGCTGCCTCTAGTGACTGGAACGAGCCGGCGCTGCTCGCTCGTTTTCTGGAGGGACTCCACGCAGTGGTTAAAGATGAGATTCTCTCCCGGGAGGTTCCTTTCAGTGTGGACTCTTTGATTGCTCTCGCCATCCGCATAGAACGACGGGTAGATCTTCGTCACCAAGCTCGTGGAAGAGAGCTCGCGTCAACGGTGTTTCCCTGCTCCGCATCGCAACCATCTCCCTCCTCTGGCTCAGAGACTGAGCCCATGCAGCTGGGAGGTATTCGCATCTCGACTAAGGAGAGGGAACGGAGGATCACCAACCGCCTGTGCCTCTATTGCGGACTTGCTGGACATTTTGTCAATTCATGTCCAGTAAAAGCCAGAGCTCATCAGTAAGCGGAGGGCTACTGGTGAGCGCTACTACTCAGGTCTCTCCATCTAGATCCTGTACTACTATGTCGGTCCATCTACGCTGGACCGGTTCGGGTGCTACATGCAGTGCCTTGATAGACTCTGGGCTGAGGGTTGTGTCATGGACGAAGCATGGGCTCGGAAACATGACATTCCTTTCAGACAGTTAGACAAGCCTACGCCCATGTTCACCTTAGATGGTAGTCATCTTCCCAGTATCAGATTTGAGACACTACCTTTAACCCTCACAGTATCTGGTAACCACAGTGAGACTATTTCTTTTTTGATTTTTCGTTCACCTTTTACACCTGTTGTTTTGGGTCATCCCTGGCTAGTATGTCATAATCCTTCTATTAATTGGTCTGGTAATTTTATCCTATCCTGGAACGTTTCTTGTCATGTGAAGTGTTTAATGTCTGCCATCCCTCCCATTTCTTCTGTCCCCACTTCTCAGGAGGAACCTGGCGATTTGACAGGAGTGCCGGAGGAATATCATGATCTGCGCACGGTCTTCAGTCGGTCCCGAGCCAACTCCCTTCCTCCTCACCGGTCGTATGATTGTAGTATTGATCTCCTTCCGGGGACCACTCCTCCTCGGGGTAGACTATACTCTCTGTCGGCTCCCGAACGTAAGGCTCTCGAGGATTATTTGTCTGTGTCTCTTGACGCCGGTACCATAGTGCCTTCTTCCTCTCCGGCCGGGGCGGGGTTTTTTTTTGTTAAGAAAAAGGACGGTACTCTGCGCCCCTGCGTGGATTATCGAGGGCTGAATGACATAACGGTTAAGAATCGTTATCCGCTTCCCCTTATGTCATCAGCCTTCGAGATTCTGCAGGGAGCCAGGTGCTTTACTAAGTTGGACCTTCGTAACGCTTACCATCTCGTGCGCATCAGAGAGGGGGACGAGTGGAAAACGGCGTTTAACACTCCGTTAGGGCATTTTGAGTACCGGGTTCTGCCGTTTGGTCTCGCCAATGCGCCAGCTGTTTTTCAGGCATTAGTTAATGATGTTCTGAGAGACATGCTGAACATCTTTGTTTTTGTCTACCTTGACGATATCCTGATTTTTTCACCGTCACTCGAGATTCATGTTCAGCACGTTCGACGTGTTCTCCAGCGCCTTTTAGAGAATTGTCTCTACGTGAAGGCTGAGAAGTGCTCTTTTCATGTCTCCTCCGTTACTTTTCTCGGTTCCGTTATTTCCGCTGAAGGCATTCAGATGGATTCCGCTAAGGTCCAAGCTGTCAGTGAGTGGCCCGTTCCAAGGTCACGTGTCGAGTTGCAGCGCTTTCTAGGTTTCGCTAATTTCTATCTGCGTTTCATTCGTTATTTCGGTCAAGTTGCTGCCCCTCTCACAGCTCTTACTTCTGTCAAGACGTGTTTTAAGTGGTCCGGTTCCGCCCTGGGAGCTTTTGATCTTCTAAAAGAACGTTTTACGTCCGCTCCTATCCTCGTTACTCCTGACGTCACTAGACAATTCATTGTCGAGGTTGACGCTTCAGAGGTAGGCGTGGGAGCCATTCTATCCCAGCGCTTCCAGTCTGACGATAAGGTTCATCCTTGCGCTTATTTTTCTCATCGCCTGTCGCCATCTGAACGCAACTATGATGTGGGTAACCGCGAACTGCTCGCCATCCGCTTAGCCCTAGGCGAATGGCGACAGTGGTTGGAGGGGCGACCGTTCCTTTGTCGTTTGGACAGACCATAAGAACCTTGAGTACATCCGTTCTGCCAAACGACTTAATGCTCGTCAAGCTCGTTGGGCGTTGTTTTTCGCTCGTTTCGAGTTTGTGATTTCTTACCGTCCGGGTAGCAAGAACACCAAGCCTGATGCCTTATCCCGTCTTTTTAGTTCTTCTGTGGCTTCTACTGATCCCGAGGGGATTCTTCCTTATGGGCGTGTTGTCGGGTTGACAGTCTGGGGAATTGAAAGACAGGTTAAGCAAGCACTCACGCACACTGCGTCGCCGCGCGCTTGTCCTAGTAACCTTCTTTTCGTTCCTGTTTCTACTCGTCTGGCTGTTCTTCAGTGGGCTCACTCTGCCAAGTTAGCTGGTCATCCCGGCGTTCGAGGCACTCTTGCTTCTATTCGCCAGCGCTTTTGGTGGCCGACTCAGGAGCGTGACACGCGCCGTTTCGTGGCTGCTTGTTCGGACTGCGCGCAGACTAAGTCAGGTAACTCTCCTCCTGCCGGTCGTCTCAGACCGCTTCCCATTCCTTCTCGACCATGGTCTCACATCGCCCTAGACTTCATTACCGGTCTGCCTTTGTCTGCGGGGAAGACTGTGATTCTTACGGTTGTCGATAGGTTCTCTAAGGCGGCACATTTCATTCCCCTCGCTAAACTTCCTTCCGCTAAGGAGACGGCACAAATCATCATCGAGAATGTGTTCAGAATTCATGGCCTCCCGTTAGACGCCGTTTCAGACAGAGGCCCGCAATTCACGTCACAGTTTTGGAGGGAGTTCTGTCGTTTGATTGGTGCGTCCGTCAGTCTCTCTTCCGGGTTTCATCCCCAGTCTAACGGTCAAGCAGAGAGGGCCAATCAGACGATTGGTCGCATACTACGCAGCCTTTCTTTCAGAAACCCTGCGTCTTGGGCAGAACAGCTCCCTGGGCAGAATACGCTCACAACTCGCTTCCTTCGTCTGCTACCGGGTTATCTCCGTTTCAGAGTAGTCTGGGTTACCAGCCTCCTCTGTTCTCATCCCAGCTTGCCGAGTCCAGCGTTCCCTCCGCTCAAGCGTTTGTCCAACGTTGTGAGCGCACCTGGAGGAGGGTGAGGTCTGCACTTTGCCGTTACAGGGCACAGACTGTGAGAGCCGCCAATAAACGTAGGATTAAGAGTCCAAGGTATTGTTGCGGCCAGAGAGTGTGGCTTTCCACTCGCAACCTTCCTCTTACGACAGCTTCTCGTAAGTTGACTCCGCGGTTCATTGGTCCGTTCCGTGTCTCCCAGGTCGTCAATCCTGTCGCTGTGCGACTGCTTCTTCCGCGACATCTTCGTCGCGTCCATCCTGTCTTCCATGTCTCCTGTGTCAAGCCCTTTCTTCGCACCCCCGTTCGTCTTCCCTCCCCCTCCCGTCCTTGTCGAGAGCGCACCTATTTACAAGGTACGTAGGATCATGGACATGCGTTCTCGGGGACGGGGTCACCAATACTTAGTGGATTGGGAGGGTTACGGTCCTGAGGAGAGGAGTTGGGTTCCGTCTCGGGACGTGCTGGACCGTTCACTGATTGATGATTTCCTCCGTTGCCGCCAGGATTCCTCCTCGAGTGCGCCAGGAGGCGCTCGGTGAGTGGGGGGTACTGTCATGTTTTGTCTTATATTGTCTTGTCATTTTGCTTTTCCTTCTGTTCGTTTTCCCCTGCTGGTCTTTTTAGGTTCGTTCCCTTTTTCTCTCTCCCTCCCTCTCTCTCTTCTCTCTATCGTTCCGTTCCTGCTCCCAGCTGTTCCTATTCCCCTAATCAATCATTTAGTCTTCCACACCTGTTCCCTATCTTTTCCCCTGATTAGAGTCCCTATTTCTCCCCTTGTTTTCCGTTTCTGTCCTGTCGGATCCTTGTATATTGTTCACCGTGCTGTGTCTTTGTATCGCCCTGTCGTGTCGTGTTTCCCTCAGATGCTGCGTGGTGAGCAGGTGTCTGAGTCTGCTACGGTCAAGTGCCTTCCCGAGGCAACCTACAGTTTATGATCGAGTCTCCAGTCTGTTCTCGTCATTACGAGTGGAATTGTTTTTTATGCTTTATTTACCGCTCTGATTTGTCTAGGAGTATTGCATATTTCTTTTACTGGATTAAAGACTCTGTTTTCGCCAAGTCGCTTTTGGGTCCTCATTCACCTGCATAACACCTACGGTGAAGCATGGTGTTGACAGCATCATGCGTGGGGATGTTTTTCAGCGGCAGGGACTGGGAGACTAGTCAGGATCGAGGCAAAGATCAATGGAACAAAGTAACAGAGATCCTTGGTGAAAACCCATTCAAACTTCTCTGGAGAGACCTGAAAATAGCTCTGCAGCAACACTCCTCATCCAACCTGACAGAGCTTGAGAGGATCTGCAGAGAAGATTGGGAGAAACTCCCCAAATACAGGTGTGCCAAACTTGTAGCGTCATACCCAAGAAGACTCGAGGCTTTTATCGCTGCCAAAGATGCTCCAACAAAGTACTGAGTAAAGGGTCTTATGTAAATGTGATATTTCATTATTACATTTTTTGTTGTTGAAATTATCAACAATTTCTTAAAACCTGTTTTTGCTTTGTCATTATGTGGTATTGTGTGTAGATTGATCAGGGAAAAAATATATTTAATCAATTTTAGAATAAGGCTGTAACCTAAAAAAAAGTCAAGGGGTCTGAATACTTTCTGAAGGCACTGTATGTCGGCTCAATCGGAAATTACCTTTACATTTTTACATGGATCTTCCGCGACACCTCCGCAATACGGATTGAATACAGCCCTTGGTGTTTGCTTTAGCCTGCCTGGATTGTCAGATGCAATTTTGTGAATTGGTTCCATTCTATCAGACAAGCACAGTCAAGCCCAGTTGAACTGTTTCAAATTATTTTAAATAGGACTTGAACCCAGGTATGGTAGGAGGAGAGGGTTGACAGTGGAACAAGAACAGCAAGTATGAGGGAGAATTCTTCCACACATTCTTTTTTTATTTGTAAATAATAAAAATGAACTCTTTTTTTAAAATATAAAACACACACATCATTTGAGCCACACCTGTTATACGAAACAAGAAACGCTGCAGTGAATACATTTTTATCTGATCATTTTCTTTTATAGTTGTTGTTTCAGTGGAACACATACATTGTAAACAATCAGCATTTTTTTCTCTCTCCTAATAATACTGACAAAATAAAAAAAAGAATAACTCACTAAACATAAAACCAAAAATTTGACGTTTTTATAAATGGGGTTTTACATGGCTGGGGTCATAGGTCATAGGTTGTAGGTTTCAAAGCATGGAGAGAGAGAGGTGTAGTGACGACAGCTTTTGCAGATAATATGGCCTGATACCCTAGTACACTCAAGTGTGGCGATTTGGGACTATCCCCTGAAGCCTTGAAGTAAAGTAGTGTCCCTTTGTGACTTTCTAAGTCCAATCGTAGTCTTAAGGAACTTGGCAATGTCCCCGTAATCTGACTTGGCCCCATTCGTAAATATCACTAAACCGTTTGGTTGGTTGAAAAAATATTTACAATATATCTAAATTACTTTCGTTACATTATACTCTAAATAATTTGTATAACATATGTATCCATATATCTTATTACATCATTATGTTCAACATAACTATACTTTGTATATAAATTGATCTGATTTATACATATTTAACCATGTAGTCTCAGCCCCATAGAGGTAAACTATGATGTGTACAGTAACTGTAGATTTGAAAGAATGGGCGGTGAGGATTGCTTAGTACGACAGTACAGCACGTGTTCAATAGCTTTAAAAAAGACATCAACATAATCTCGGTAATCAACTGGTTTCGAAACATTCAGCACCGGAATGAATGATGTGGACTAGACTTGACTGCAGCTGATCATTTTGAATGTCTACGCGTGATGTGAATGGCTTCGGTTTCTCTTTATATTTAAGTACGAGCAAACTGTACAAGTGCATGCAACATACAAGCGGGCCTACAGTATGTGGAACTAACACATATCTAGTTCAGTTCAATCATCTTTTTTTATCAGTATCGTTTTTGTTTTACAAAATGTGCATGCAGCTTGGAACAGGTCCGAGTCATGCTGGCCACGCCCCCCTTTGGTGTGGCAGGAGTCAGCGGGCCTGACGAAGGATGAGCATTGGTGTTCCTGTCCTGAAAGTTCAATCTGATTGGTTACTTTTCACATTCACAAAGATGCAGAAGGGAAATTTGAGCAACTGATGTTTTTTGTTTTTCCAAATAATCGAGACAAAGAAACGAAATGAACCAAAAAAATACATTTGCAAGCAGTATTTAAAATGTAAAAAATCTCATTCACTTGTTTTTTTAAATCTCAAAAAGTGTAACTTTTTGCCGTAAAAAAAATCAAGCTTATTTGTGCTTGCGTTTTTGAATCTCAAAATAATGTAAACTGAAATTTCAGATAAAACCCCTAAACATGTGCTGGGGTGAGGGGAAGGATACTCCAGGAAAACAGCTAAATGAATGTTCTCGTGATTGTGGACAAAGATACGTCTTTTTTTTACAGTGACTTGTTGACACCCTAGTGATAGTTCAAAATGAAATGTATAATTCTATTTATTGGTCAAGATAATGGAGGTCTAATATACATCTATACAAAGACAACTGGGTTGGACTTTTTGTAGGTGACTGAATGAAGAAAACAACATTGCAATCCCACACTAATCTCATCGTCAAGTGTAAAAATCGTCATTTAAGATGTGTCACTGAACAGTCCCCTGCATCTCATTGCAGACACATGATCTAATTTTCTCTATTTCGTATTTTTTCCTTGTGTCTTTTTACTCTTCTCCATGCATACATCAGACAATGCATCGTAAACCTCATACTCATCATAAAAACATTGTTGTGCCATAAGTAACAAAGAGAGAAAAAAAAGTCAAACGTACCAAAGACAAAAAACGAGAGAGCGGCTTGGACCAGCCATGGTAAACATATTGAAAACAACAAAAAATGATATTTGACAGAGAAGGACCAGTAATGTGAATCCACAAAGTCTAGGCACCAGAAGGAGACCCCTGCTTGCCCGGACCGACCCCACTCAGAAGCACTCGTCCCTGGGGGCCGAAGTGCTGGCAGTCTGTTTGGAGGCCGGATGGGGGCCACTGCGGAGAGGACATAATGGCATCCCCTGAGAGACAAGGAGGATGACACCTCTGTCTTGGGTCCATACATTCTGATGCTAACATACATTTCTTTGTTTATTGATGGTTTGACTAAAAACTACCACCCTGCTTCCTTTCACATTTACATTTCTACGTAGTTTCTTCAATGAATCGAGTGTCTCCTTACCGCTCGACTCCAGTACAGTCTTACCTAGCTACCAAACATTGTTTATTATCGACAGCCCTAGTTCTTAGATTACAACCGCAAAAAAAATGATGACGAATTCGTTACTGGAATGAAACACTGAAACCTTACGCTCTCTAAAACAAACAAACAAATTAAATGATGCTAGGAGTGATTGTCAGATCTCAACAAAGCTTTTTTTTAAAATCATTTGTGACTCTGTTTCTTGATTGTTGTTGTTCTACAATAATTTTTGTCCGTTAATCTCTAAGGTGACGTTAATTCGTTTCACAAAGCGGTAGGCTAGCTATAGTCCCATTGGTCCATTAAGATTGGTAGCTGTAGTCCTATTGGTCCACTAGGATCGGGTGCCCGGTGGGCCCGAGGAGCTGTCCAGTGACGACTGGGAAGCACGTCGAGTCAGGGAGGCTAGTGTGGGGTCCACTAAAGAGGAGGGTGGGAACAACTTGTACCAGCCAATCACTGTGCTTGTTAAGTCTAGTTCCTCCAATAGGATTTGTGCAACTCCCATGAAGCTTTTGTGGTCCATTCGTCCGTAGTCTCCCCAGACGATCACCTGAAGGGAAAAAAAGACCCCCAAAAATGTATTTATTAAAACCTTTACAGCTTAAATGGTTAAATAAAGGTTAAATAAAATTACAATAAAAACATAGTTTTAATATTATTCATGGGATGCATCTATTTAATTCTTGAATTAAAAAGTGATTGCACTTTTCTTTATGAAACAAGGCTTTGACCCTCACCTGTAAGACTTTACCCTGTGGGCTCTCCTCGAATTGCAGCGCTTGCTGGTACAGCGGGTCCAGCGTTTTCCGTGCAATCTTGGTTTTCTTTTTGGCTACATACGCTCCATTATTCAACAGATAGACCTTGACGTATGGAGCTGACGAAAGAAAGAGATAAAGAAGAAACAAGAGGCAGATAAGGATAAGGATACTCAATTGTGGTTCTAAACATGGTCCGATTGAATCGTTTTCTCTAGGTGGGCGACTACATGGACCCAGGTAAGACTACTCCTGGATTAAAAAAGCACTTTCAATGGACTTGGCCCTGAATTATGTTTTTATCTCAATGCAGTCCTCCACCCTTAGGTGGCGCTACCACCAGTATCTCACCAGGGAGGGATTTGGATCCAGGCTTTTGTACAAGGCCCCGAGCTCTGATCACCTCCACCTCCAGCTGACCCTTCTTGTCCATCATTCCGATCTGAATATCACCTGGGAGGAAGAAGAAGTAGAAGGAGTTGACCATAGATGGTGGATAAAGGATGATGTCTGACTCAGGCCGTTTACTATAGATCATTTTTTCACAGTTCCGACTTCCTATATGCACCAATGCGACGCCAGCTGATGTCTCGCCTTCTGTTTTGTCTCTGGTTGACTAAACAGGACTGGATTGAACCAATCAGAACAGGAAGTAGGCAGGAGATAAGGGGGATGTTCGAGCAGATCGCGTGATGGTCACTGTCGTGTTTTGCATTATGGGAATAAACATTTCCAAAAATCATGTGATCAAAGATCATGCCGTTTTTGATGAAGACGCCTTCACGTCGCTGCAGTTGCTTCTCACCAACTGCACCATGCAGTCATCACCTGCATTGTTGGAGGCACTATTTGTCAACCAATCATTAGGGTGTTTTTGTTTGATGAACATGGCCAAAGACATGCCTAAAACAAGAATCAAATTTACCCCGATTCTAAAGCAACAAATGAAAGTGATATTTGAGACTTCTCTCTAACCAATTAATTGTACACGTGTTTTGTTTCAGTTTGTGAGTGTGTGATAAAGAGGGGTATAGAAAAGTTAATCTCGACATAAAGATGTTCTTTTTGTAAACAATAGCAGCTATGTTGACACTGCTATGTTGATCTGAGCCTTGCTGTTGGAAAACCACCAGTGTCTGACTTTTGGCTGTCGCAGATGCACCCCCCCGACTACAATCGGCTTTGCGAGGCTTACTGCTCGCACACACCTGAGGTCATAAAATAGGAAGTAGTAAGAAAAGTTGGCAATTGAGTTTCTCAAGAGGGAAGTTGGAAGGATATTGAGTTACTGAGGTAATAGTGATTTGAATCAATGAAACTGATTTGAATATCAAGTTATCAATTGGGGAGGAGTCACAGAGGAACTACGATAGGGCAACAACATGATGAGTAGACAGAACAGAATAGGGACTCACCTATGGCAGGTGTGGCCAGCGTTTGTCTGCCCACCAGCTGGGCGGGACCCAGACCATCCAGGAAGTCGCTGAACTGGTTGCCTGGCTGTCCCAGACGCACCCCACCGAAAAGCAGACTGGAACAGAGGAAGAACACAGTCAATATACAGCTAATTACCGTATATAACCTACGGGTCCTAGGTTATATTATCTATGGAAATCACTGTAGTAACGCTAAAATACTGAGTTGTTTACTTTACAGTGAATGTCAACTCATGTTGACATTGAAAAAAACAAACATTTGGAAGAAAGAGGAAGAAAGTGACGAAGAGAAGAGGGGTAGAGGGAGGAAAAGGAGAGAGACACAGTATACAGGGAGAGATAGCGAGAGAGAGAGATGAATATATACAGTATATATATATAAAGAGAGAGATTGGAGATACTGACTTTCCCTCGGAGTTGCAGCTGTTCATGGTGCCGTTGGTGGACTCTTTACTGGACTGTCGACTCATGTTCCTGGTCATCTCTACAGCCATGCCCGTCTCTGTGCTCCTCTGGATGGACGCACCCTTCTCCTTCTTCCCCTTCCCCTCTGGTACCGGAGAGGAACAAATAGACACAATGTAGCGGAGAGCTAAGGCTAATGGCTAAGTTAGCACGGCTTATCTACTGTCTTCCTGAGACCTGAAGTGTTATCTTCCAGGCCTTCGTTTATATGGGTCAGTGCTAAACAACAGAACTCTCGAGGATGAACACATTTAGGCCAGAAGGCTTTATTTTGTGGTCCTCTTGAGGAGAACCAGGTGTGGCGCCATGTATTCCTAGCTGCCTCATCGTCGTGATGGGACACAGTGAAAGAGCTGGGGAACCATGTTACATCTCAGAGGACAAAGGAAACTAAAGAGAAATTGAAAGACCCGGGAAGTCAAAGAATCCTTTTCTGTCCTTGTGTTTTCACAAATCACAGCTGAACAATGGGTTGGAGAGGGTTGGAGAGATGTTTAGAGAGAAAGAACAACATGTTTTGTTATTTCAAGGTTCCATACCTCGTCACATCAACACAACCAACCTAATACAGACAGTGGCGTACAGTACAGTCAATCCTAAAGGACGATACAGTAGTACATGGTGATAATACGCAGGTTGATGTCTATTGTCATGAATCTTTCCCTGGAGGCAAAACTGAGCGATTTCTGCTAGATGGAGCGATTTCTGCTAGATGCCAGTGTGTTTTTTGGTCTTAATTTAAGGTTAGCAGTGTGGTTAAGGTTAGGGTTAAGGTTAGACTTAGGCTTAAAATAGGATTTGATGGCTTCATGGCTATGCCAGCTAATGACCACTCGGCCGAGCTGCCTCTAGAACAAGATTCATGACAAAGAACGCTAACCTTAAACAATATGAAAGTATTCAAGCTTGAAAAATGTAAAAACAAGTCCTCCTTACCTTCTCGCTCTCTCAATCCAACATG
Source organism: Oncorhynchus gorbuscha (assembly GCF_021184085.1). Lineage (NCBI taxonomy): Eukaryota > Metazoa > Chordata > Actinopteri > Salmoniformes > Salmonidae > Oncorhynchus > Oncorhynchus gorbuscha. Next base: position 8,996,303 of record NC_060190.1, on the reverse strand, counting down.
AAGTCTATGATTTTGTCAGCGAAGAGGGCAACCATCACACAGAACACCAATCGTACTGCTATACTATATAACAATGGGGAGAGAGGAGAGAGGCATGGAGAGACCCCCCCGGCCCTAGTTTCCTTTATAATGGCTTTTTATGTCAGCTACAAAGGGGGAGTGCAAAAAAGAAGAGGAAGAGAGTGCAGTTGGAGCCTTTCAACTACCTCTATCTCTGCCTCCCTGCTTCCTCTCTCTCTCCCCACCCTCCTGTGAGTCCAGCCAGGCTGAGAAAGATTCCTTCAAGTCTCTCTGACTGAGAGCTTGGCCGCAGCGGGTGTCATCTAGAGTTGAAACGTGTTGTTTTGAAACTCTTTTATAACATGCTTTTTTTTGCGGTTGCATTCGTAAGATTAGAATTCCAGCATCGGGACATTTTGGTGTGCAGTCACGTGAACAAAAGGTCAAGGGTCAAGAGTGATGACGCACCTGCTTCTCTGTTGTTTTTTTACTCTTATTCAGATGAAAGTGCTATAAGGTAGCTTCAGGTCACTCTTAACCCTAAAAACATCTGAGAACTATCATGTCATGGCCACTTACTGATAGTCCGTACTGTCTCATTTTTACTGTCTGTAATGTCCAATTGTTAAATGTCTGTCTACCACCGTCTTTCAATGTAAACCGTAAATCAAATCAAAATACCAGAGCCACATTTTCAAACCACAACCATCCCGAGCGTCTCCTTCATTTGGGTGAGGGCCAGTTTTGACCTGTGAACTCACCCGGGCCGACGATCTGCGACGTGCTGCGACTACGTCTGTTGGAGACGATGGAGACCACCCTGGCACTGAGGCTGGAGCGTCTCTTCTTGCCACCCATGCCCACCGTGCCCAGCGCCGTATCCGATTGGCTGCCGTCGGTACGCTCTGACGGGTAGATCTCACCACTCACGCTTGTGCTCTTCAGCATGGTCCGGCCCGGCGCCGCACGAACCTGCCGACTAGAGGGAGAGAGAGGAGAGTAAAAGTTACATCTGGAACCACAGTCTTGAGATATGAAATGAGCAGAGGAAATTATAACATAAGGTGTTACCTTCACTTTAGTGGGGGAAAACACAGCAGTATAATAAACTTCAATCATTTATAAGGATCTTATACAGTATGATATGAGGCATACAATGATTGGTGAGTGATTGAAATGAGTTTATATGATATTGATATTGATGATACAGGAACGCCTGAACAGACTCCAAAAGATCTCAAAACTAAAAAATGATCTCAATGATCTCAAATGATCTAAAATTTCCAAATACGCTTCCAAAATGTCCATCATTGCCGGTCTTTTGTATTGGTGGATAACACTGAAATAGAATTAAAACACATTACAATGTATATTATATATACAGTATATCAGTGGAGGCTGGTGGGAGGTGCTATAGGAGGATGGGCTCATTGTAATGGCTGGAATGGAATCAATGGAAGGTATCAAACACTTCAAACAGATGGAAACCACATATTTGACTCCATTCCATTTATTCCACTCCAGTCATTACAATGAGCCCGTCCTCCTATAGATCCACCACCAGCCTCCTCTGATATAAGTATATATATTATATTATATATATATGTGTGTGTGTGTGTGTGTCTCTTTTGTATTATAAATGAGTCTCTCAGTCTCAGCCAATAGCCTTAGCTGTTCAGGCTTCTTCTCCTCAGACAGGCCAACATACAGCAGGGACAGATTACACTCAGTGCTCTGTGGCGCTTTCTAGCGGTTTGGAGGAGCTGGTGCATGTCCATCCCCTCTAAAGGGGTCGGGGTGCTGCAGGAGAGCCCCGCCACACTGCCCCCGTCCCGCATACCCATCGTGGACCCTCTCCATGTGACCAGGGGGCTAGGGAGGGGTAGGGTGGACTGGGGCCTCTCCTCAGCCCCGTGGAGGGGGGTGATGAAGGGGCAAGGACCGGCGGTGGGGTTAGGGAGGAGGGTACTCCAGCTCAGAAGAGGTCCAGGGGGGGTCTGGACAGCGGGAGCACAGGATGCATGCCAGGAGGGATCTGAGATACACACTGACGTACAAACACACACGCAGACACACAGAGACACAGGACACAACAACGAAAGTTGACACACACAACCACATGCACAACATTAAATCAAGCCAAATAAACAAGGAGACTATATCACATGTGATGTTGTATGTCAGCTCAAATGACCAAACATATTTCCCCGCATTGAACAATTAAGCCATACACTGAAATTGAATAATGTGACTGATAGAATATAGCAGCCTCAGATGGAGAGAGAAGAAGAAGGAGGATCGAGGAAGACGGGAGGATATAAAGGGACAGAGTCAGAGGAGTCCATAACGTCCACACCTCCTCTCATAGGCAGCTAAGTCTCATAATCAAGCACCTTCAAACTGACTTCAGGACAGTCATCAATATACTGTATGCATCCAAGTATCTCCATCAAACAACTCCATGTTGACCTGAGGCCTTTCTACCATGCCGCTTTTAAAAGACATACCGTTAGCCATCGGGAACTACAAAAGTTTTGCTGCTTTTCTCAACAAAATTGATGCCCTGAATTCAGCAGGCGCTATCGACAGATCAGATCAGATCAGTTGGAAAAAGGGATGGACAACTTTCTGCACATAACAAGCTCAGTGTGAACCGTACTGACTTGACACAATGTTGGCCAAACAAGATGTACAGTGCCTTGCAAAAGTATTCACCTCCCTTGACGTTTTTATTTTGTTGCATTTACAACCTGTAATATAAATTAATTTCATGTAATGGACAAACGCAAAATAGTCCAAATTGGTGAAGTGAAATGAAATTAATGACTTGTTTCAGAAAATATATATATATATATTTTAAATGAACAGAGGTACGTGCATACAGTATGTATTCACCCCCTTTGCTATGAAGCCCTTAAATAAGATCTGGTGCAACCAATTACCTTCAGAAGTTACATAATTAAGTAAATAAAGTCCACCTTTGTGCAATCTAAGTGTCACATGATCTCAGTATATATACACCTGTTCTGAGAGGCCCCAGAGTCTGCAACACCACTAGGCAAGGGGCACCACCAAGCAAGCGGTACCATGAAGACCAAGGAGCTCTCCAAACAGGTCAAGTTGTGGAGAAGTACAGATCAGGGTTGGGTTATAAAAAAACATCCAAAACTTTGAACATCCCACGGAGCACCATTATATTCATTTTTTAAAATATGGCACCACAACAAACCTGCCAAGAGAGGGCCACCCACCAAAACTCACGGACCAGGCAAGGAGGGCATTAATCAGAGAGGCAACAAAGAGACCAAATATAACCCCGAAGGAGCTGCAAAGCACCACAGAGGAGATTGGAGTGTCTGTCCATAGGACCACTTTAAGCTGTACACTCCACAGAGATGGGCTTTATGGAAAAGTGGCCATTGCTTAAAGAAAGAAATAAGCAAACACAGGGACTGGGAAACTAGTCAGGAAAGGTGTTTCAATCTTCCAGAGATTTGAGACTGGGGCGGAGGTTCACCTTCCAGCAGGACAATGACCCTAAGCGTACTGCTAAAGCAACACTCAAATGGTTTAAGGGAAAACATTTAAATGTCTTGGAATGGCCTAGTCAAAGCTCAGACCTCAATCCAATTGAAAATCTGTGGTATGACTTATTAAAGATTGCTGTACACCATCGGATCCCATCCAACTTGAAGGAGCTGGAGCAGTTTTGCCTTGAAGAATGGGCAAAAGCCCCAGTGGCCTGATGTGCCAAGCTTATAGAGACATATTCCAAGAGACTTGCAGCTGTAATTGCTGCAAAAGGTGGCTCTAGAAAGTATTCCCTTTGTGGGGATGAATAGTTATACATGCTCAAGTTTTCAGTTTCTTTGTCTTACTTCTTGTTTGTTTCACAATAAAAAATATTTTGCATCTTCAAAGTGGTAGGCATGTTGTGTAAATCAAATGATACAAACCCCCCAAAAATGTATTTTAATTCCAGGTTGTAAGGCAACAAAAGAGGAAAAATGCCAAAGGGGTGAATACTTTCGTAAGTCACTGTAGCTACAAACAAAACGGAGTGAAATGGTTACAGTCTGCTGTGAAGCGTTCACCCATTTATATGGTACCTGTATATCAACAATGGAGCCAGGCTAACAAGAGCTCAACTTATACAACTCTCTCTATGAAACTACCAAAGGAAAGTCCTTATGTCCTCGCGTGAGACTCCAATTATTGGCCAGTACATGCTGTAACTGTATGTTTTGTAGCCGCCATGACTACAGACACTGGGGACACGCCCGAAACAGCTCCGAGAGGCTACGCCAAACGCTAACACGCAGCCGGGCCAGTGCATAGCACATAGCCGGCAACCTGCCACCGACAACCGACCCAGCCATCACCCACCCCCCATACACTTCTCTCTCGCTCTCCACATTCAACGAGAGACAGACGACCCAGCCATCACCCACCCCCATACACTTCTCTCTCGCTCTCCACATTCAACGAGAGACAGACGACCCAGCCATCACCCACCCCCAAACACTTCTCTCTCGCTCTCCACATTCAACGAGAGACAGACGACCCAGCCATCACCCACCCCCATACACTTCTCTCTCGCTCTCCACATTCAACGAGAGACAGACGACCCAGCCATCACCCACCCCCATACACTTCTCTCTCGCTCTCCACATTCAACGAGAGACAGACGACCCAGCCATCACCCACCCCCCATACACTTCTCTCTCGCTCTCCACATTCAACGAGAGACAGACGACCCAGCCATCTCCCACCCCCCATACACTTCTCTCTCGCTCTCCACATTCAACGAGAGACAGACGACCCAGCCATCACCCACCCCCCAAACACTTCTCTCTCGCTCTCCACATTCAACGAGAGACAGATGACACAGTTGTGCGAGGCACTGCTAGGGGTGTCCGCGGCCATGGAGGGAGCCTCTTAGTCCCTGGCGGCGCCGGGAAATGTAGGCGTTCAGCCTTGAACTCCTTTGAATCTGCTGGGGACTTGCGTGCTATTAAGTGATGAATCCGTGACATGTTTGTAGTTGTCACGGGGAAAGGTCTGATGGATACCTTCATTTGTGAAAAATATATTGAACTTGATGCAGCTAAAGAAATTAATATTACTCTTCATTAAGAAATAAACAAATCTGACCAAGCGCCTTGAACTGACTAAGGATTCCATGAGTCTATTGGCATCTTTAAATGCTTCCTATCAAAACATCCAAGAGGATCCTAATGGGACCTTCCTGGACTATGATCAGTTTCTGCCACTGCACCCCTCTACTAGCTAGAACCAGGAAATGGCTTCTCATTGTTCGACTCCAGGTGAGCATTAATGGATGCATCTCGGAACCAGAAAGAAGGAGAATAATCGTTCTCGGTGCGCCTGTCTTCGTGCCCCACGTCCAGACTTAACACAATTCAAATCGCGTTTAGCACCTGTGCCAGCAGTTCCCTCCATGGCTGTGGATGTCAAATCAAATCAAATATTATTTGTCACATGCACTAAATACAACAGGTGTAGACCTTACTGTGAAATGTTTACTGACAAGCCAACGATGCAGTTTAAGAAATCGAGTTAATGAAAATATTTACTAAATAAACTAAAGTAATTTTTAAAATAAAAAGTAACACATAAAAATAACATAAAAATAACGAGGCTATATACAGGGGGTACCGGTACCGAGTCAATGTGCGGGGGTACAGGTTAGTCGAGGTCATTTGTACATGTAGGTAGGGGTAAAGTGACTATGCATAGATAATAAACAGCAAGTAGCAGCAGTGTAAAAACAAAGGGGTTGGGGTGTCAATGTAAATAGTCCAGGTGGCCATTTGATTCATTGTTCAGCAGTCTTATGGCTTGGGGGTAAAGGACGGGGAAACCCGTTCCCAGTTGGGAACGTTTCTACATAAATTGCCTAATATGTAATTATCAAAAATATTTAACTTCAATTAAATCAGAAATGCAGCACACCAAAGGAAAGCTAAACCTCTTGCTAATCCAGTCACCATGTCAGATTTCAAAAAAAATTCCAGCCAATCTGCTTATTGATCAGTAGACAACACATTGGGTAAGTTACAGCAAAGTACATTTTTCACAAAAGTCAAAAGTTTCACTAAAATTCATCAATTACCTTTGAATATCTTCTTCTTTTGGCAACCAACTTTTGGTTATGATCTAATGTTGTCAATGGTCTAATGCTGTTATGGTCAAAATGTTGTTATGGTCTAATGTTGTTATGGTCTAATGGTCTAATGTTGTTTTGTGTATGCACACATGACTGTAAGTCGCTCCATTTCTATCACCACAAAACAATAAAGGGTTGTTTTGTTCCTAAATCCATTTCTATAGCCTAAACATTTTGGAAATCTTCATTTTTTTCTTCAATTTTCCAAAATATATGTTTCCGGGTATGTGTGAATATTTTTTTTAATTTTGTATATAGTTATTTTCAGCAATGTACCCATGTACCAATTCGGCCACTTGGGTACATTTGGGAAACTTGTGAGGGACACCTGGGTGACTACATACCCAATGGCATGTACCTCACTCATTCCTAGAGGCATCTGTCTGAAACTTTGGGGAAATACTGTTGCCTGGTTATTCTCTCATGTAAAAGTATCCAGAGTATCATAACTGAATATGTTGATGTTCTAGTTGATTTTAAAGATGCTACAACAATAAAATAACTGAAAAACGCCTGTTTATTTCCTTGTATTTTCTTCTACCAGATCTATTGTGTTATATTCTCCTACATTCAATTCACATTTACACAAACTTCAGAGTGTTTTTAATCAAATGGTAACAAGAATATGCATATCCTTGCTTCTGGGCCTGAGCTACAAGCTGTTAGAATAGGGTATGTCTTCAGGCGGAAATTGCACAAAGTGGGGGGGTATCCTTAACAGGTTAAGGAGCCATTTGGACCTAGACTTGGCGCTCTGGTACCGCTTGCCGTGCGGTAGAAGAGAGAACAGTCTATGACTTGGGTGACTAGATTCTTATTCCATTTTTGTGTTGCGTTGTTGCCTACCCTTAACACCTGGGGCGGCACGTCAGGAAGTCCAGGATCCAGTAACAGAGGGAGGTGTTTAGTTCCAGGGTCAGAGCTCTGTCCCTTTGGCTGTTGTGGCCTGCATGCAGCCGGCGTCTCAGCAGCCCTCTATTCAGGTGAGATATGTGGCCCTGGCCTTGCAATCAGCTTCGAGACACAGCCGAGGCTGGATCATTCCGGCTATTGTGTTAGGTTGTTCGATGGTGAGGCATATATCTGTACCTGGGGCAAGGACTTTGTGTTTTCCTGGGGCAAAAGTTCAGGATATCACCAGGTTGCTTCCCGTGGCTGTGAGTCAGTCACCGGGGGCTGATACTGCCATGGTTCATTTGGGGTCAAATGACATTATGAAGGGCAGCTCATAACAGCTGAAGATGGATTTGAAAGAACTGATTGGGCCACTACTTCACACCAACAAACACCTCATAATATCTGGCCCTCTGCCCTCCCTAAATTGTGGCATTGAAGCAGACTTTTCGTCTTCCATAACTGGCTACAAGACGATTGCAGCTCTGTCGCTGTAACACTTATTGACAATTTTGATAACTTCTGGAAACAAAGCTCGAATTATAAGGAGGATGGTATCCACCCAAATCATTTGTGTTCTTTGACCCAAGTCCAGCTGATTTAATCCCTGCCATTGTGTCACAGAGTTGTCATAATGTTTCAGGGGCGTTGGAAGACACAACATAAGTAACCTCATTTATGTCCCTCTTACTGCCCTGAATGTCTCTGCTCATTCTACAACTATTGTATGTGATTACATGCCTATGAGCCAGTGTTATACTGTTAGCACTGGGGTGGTGTCCCCTAGCAGGAAGTCCACTGTGTGCAGCTCACCCTGCGCTAATATAAATAACCAGAGGATGTCTACCTCTGCTAAGTTTCCCAGTAAAAAAAGAAAAACAATTAAGCATCCCAGAAGTGTTAAACATAGCCCACGTTAACATATGTAGCTTAAAAAACAAGGTTCACGAAATCAATAATTTGCTAGTAACAGAGGACATTCATATTCTGACAATCTCTGAAACTCACTTAGATAATATCTTTGATGATACAGTGGTAGCAATACATGGTTATAACATCTACAGAAAAGACAGGAATGCCAAAGGTGGAGGTGTGGCTGTTGTTATTCAGAACCACATTCCTGTAATGCTTAGAGTGGATCTCATGTTAAATACTGTTGAAGTAATATGTCCACAGGTTCATCTGCCTCACCTAAAGCTTATTCTGGTGGGAAGCTGCTATAAACCACCAAGTGCTAACAATCAGTATCTGGATAACGTGTGAAATGCTTGATAATGTATGTGATACATATATTTTTTTAACCTTTATTTTACTAGACAAGTCAGTTAAGAACTAATTATTATTTTCAATGACGGCCTAGGAACAGTGGGTTAACTTCAGGGGCAGAACGACAGATTTTGTACCTTGTCAGCTCGGGATTTGAACTTGCATCCTTTCGGTTACTAGTCCAATGCTCTAACCACTAGGCTACCCTGCCACCCCTCAATAGAGAGGTATATTTTCTGGGTGATTTAAATATTGACTTTGCTTTCATCAGGCTGCCCACTCAAGAGAAAGCTTCAAACTGTAACTACTGCCTGCAACCTGGTTCAGGTTATCAATCAACCTACCAGGGTAGTTACAAACACTACAGGAATGACGTCATCAACATGTATTGATCACATCTTTACTGATGTGGCAGAAATTTGATTGAAAGCAGTATCCAGATCCATCGGATGTAGTGATCACAATATAGTAGCCATATCTAGGAAAACCAAAGTTCCAAAGGCTGGGCCTAATATAGTGTATAAGAGGTCTTACAATAAGATTTGTAGTGATTCTTATGTTGTTGATATAAAGAATAGTTGTTGGTCCGTGGTTTGTAATGAGGAGCAATCAGACAACGCACTTGACACATTTCTGAAATTGCTTATCCCAGTTACTAATAAGCAGCACCCATGAACAAAATGACTGTAAAACTGTTAAATCCCCATGAACTGATGAAGAATTGAAAAATTGTATGGTTGAGAGGGATGAGGCAAAAGAAATGGCCAACAGGTCTGGCTGTACAACAAATTACCAAACATACTGCAAATTGAGAAATCATGTGAGTAAACGGAATAAAAAGAACAAAACTACACTTTGAAACAAAGATAAATTACATAAAGAATGATAGTAAAAAGCTTTGGATTACCTTAAATTACATTTTAGGCAAAAAGGCTAAACAAAAAGGCTCATTCATCACAAAACCCACTGATATTGCCAACTCATTTAATGATTTTTTCATTGGCAAGGTTAGCAATCTTAGGCATGACATGCCAGCAATAAATGCTGACACTACACATCCAAGTATATCTGACCAAATTATGAAAGACAAGCATTGTAATTTTGAATTCCGTAAAGTGTGGAAGAGGTGAAAAAATGATTGTTGTCTATGAACAATGACAAGTCACCGGGATCTGACAACGTGGATGGAAAATGACTGAGGATGATAGTGGACCATATTGCCACTACTATTTGCTATATCTTCAATATAAGCCTACTAGAACGTGTGTGCCCTCAGGCCTGGAGGAAAGATAAAGTTATTCCCCTACCTAAAGATAGTAATGCCCCCTTTATTGGCTCAAATAGCCGACCAATCAGCGTGTTACCAACCCTTTGTAAACTTTTGGAAAAAATTGTGTTTGACCAGACACAATGCTATTTTACAGTAAACAAATTGACAACAGACTGTCAGTGCGCTTATAGGGAAGGACATTCAACAAGCACAGCACTTACATAAATGACTGATGATTGGCTGAAAGTGATAATTAAAAACATTGTGGGGCCTGTTTTGTTAGACTTCAGTGCGGCTTTTGACACTATCGATCATAGTTTATACGTTTAAAAATGTATGTGTTATGGCTTTACACCCCCTGCTATATATTGGATAAAGAGTAACCTTTCTAAAAGAACAAATAGGTTGTTCTTTAATGGAAGCCTCTCCAACAAAATCCAGGTAGAATCAGGAATTCCTCAGGGCAGCGCTCTAGCCCCTTACTTTTGAAAATCTTTACTAACAACATGCTGCAAATGACTCAACACAATACATGTCAGCTACCACAGTGACTGAGATGACTGCAACAATTGAAAAAGAGCCCCATTTCAGAATGGGAGGCAAGGAAAAACTAAAAGCTTTGTATTTGGGACAAATCATTCACTAAACCTCAACTAAATCTTGTAATGAATAATGTGGTAATTGAGCAAGTTGAGGAGACTAAACTGCTTGGAGTAACCCTGGATTATAAACTGTCATGGTCAAAACATATTGATACAACAGTAGCTAGGATGGGGAGAAGTTTGTCTACAATAAAGCGCTGCTCTGCATTCTTAACAGCACTATCAACAAGGCAAGTCCTACAGGCCCTAGTTTTGTCGCACCTGGACTACTGGAAAATTGCAATTGGCTCAGAACAGGGCAGACCGACTGACATTAATAATATGCATGCCAATCTCTCCTGTCTCAAAGTGGAGGAGAGTGGAGGAGAGATTGACTTCATCACTATTTGTACTTATGAGAGGTATTGACATGTTGAATACCTCTCATGCATACCCCACAAGACATGCCACCAGAGGTCTCTTCACAGTCCCCAAGTCCAGAACAGACTATGGGTGGCGCTCAGTAGTAAATAGAGCCATGACTACATGGAACTCTATTCCACCTCAAGTAACTCATGCAAACAGTAAAATTAGATTTCAAAAACAGATAAAAACACACCTTATGAACAGCGGCGACTGTGAAGCAACACAAACACAGGCACAGACAGATACATACAAACACACGATAACATACGCACTATACACACACGCACACATGGATTATGTGTTGTAGATATGTGGAGGTAGAGTAGGGGCCTGATGGCACACACTTAATATATTGTTGTGAATGTATTGTAATGTTTATAAAATTGTATAACTGCCTTCATTTTGCTGAACCCCAGGAAGAGTAGCTGCTGACGTAACCAGTCTTCATTATACTGTATGAATCCAATATCTTTTATCAGGTACCTTCAAACTGACCTGGAGCCAGTCTGCAGCAATCTGAGAAACCAGCGAACAACCCACCACATTCCATTCCATTCTCTCTCCAGTCCACAATAGCCATGATCTATCTCTTAGAACGTATGTCAAAGGCCTTGGGCCCTCTGTTTTATAACCACTCTGTTTGGATTGACACTCACACGCACACAAATACACACACACGCACACACGCGCACACGCACACACGCACACACACACACACTTAGAACACATTAGGCTGTTAATAAGGGCCTGCCCAGGAGAGGCTCAGGGGATTGGGTCATTTGTCCGTGTCAGCAGGCAGGCTGTGGTGGACTGGACTGGTCAGCCGTAGGGACGTTAGGGCTGTGCGAGGAGGGAAGTTATGGGTGGGGTTATGTGAGTGAGGCTGTTGGGGTTATAGGACTATGGGATGGTTGGCTAAGAGAGTATAATAAGACTGTGCTGGATTTGAGGGGACACTAGTTTGTACATGTAAAGCAGGTGGGTTTGAGGGGACACTAGTTTGTACATGTAAAGCAGGTGGGTTTGAGGGGACACTAGTTTGTACATGTAAAGCAGGTGGGTTTGAGGGGACACTAGTTTGTACATGTAAAGCAGGTGGGTTTGAGGGGACACTAGTTTGTACATGTAAAGCAGGTGGGTTTGAGGGGACACTAGTTTGTACATGTAAAGCAGGTGGGTTTGAGGGGACACTAGTTTGTACATGTAAGGCAGGTGGGTTTGAGGGGACACTAGTTTGTACATGTAAAGCAGGTGGGTTTGAGGGGACACTAGTTTGTACATGTAAAGCAGGTGGGTTTGAGGGGACACTAGTTTGTACATGTAAAGCAGGTGGGTTTGAGGGGACACTAGTTTGTACATGTAAAGCAGGTGGGTTTGAGGGGACACTAGTTTGTACATGTAAAGCAGGTGGGTTTGAGGGGACACTAGTTTGTACATGTAAAGCAGGTGGGTTTGAGGGGACACTCGTTTGTACATGTAAAGCAGGTGGGTTTGAGGGGACACTAGTTTGTACATGTAAAGCAGGTGGGTTTGAGGGGACACTAGTTTGTACATGTAAAGCAGGTGGGTTTGAGGGGACACTAGTTTGTACATGTAAAGCAGGTGGGTTTGAGGGGACACTAGTTTGTACATGTAAAGCAGGTGGGTTTGAGGGGACACTAGTTTGTACATGTAAGGCAGGTGGGTTTGAGGGGACACTAGTTTGTACATGTAAAGCAGGTGGGTTTGAGGGGACACTAGTTTGTACATGTAAAGCAGGTGGGTTTGAGGGGACACTAGTTTGTACATGTAAAGCAGGTGGGTTTGAGGGGACACTAGTTTGTACATGTAAAGCAGGTGGGTTTGAGGGGACACTAGTTTGTACATGTAAAGCAGGTGGGTTTGAGGGGACACTAGTTTGTACATGTAAAGCAGGTGGGTTTGAGGGGACACTCGTTTGTACATGTAAAGCAGGTGGGTTTGAGGGGACACTAGTTTGTACATGTAAAGCAGGTGGGTTTGAGGGGACACTAGTTTGTACATGTAAAGCAGGTGGGTTTGAGGGGACACTAGTTTGTACATGTAAAGCAGGTGGGTTTGAGGGGACACTAGTTTGTACATGTAAAGCAGGTGGGTTTGAGGGGACACTAGTTTGTACATGTAAAGCAGGTGGGTTTGAGGGGACACTAGTTTGTACATGTAAAGCAGGTGGGTTTGAGGGGACACTAGTTTGTACATGTAAAGCAGGTGGGTTTGAGGGGACACTAGTTTGTACATGTAAGGCAGAGGTGTCAAACTCATTCAACGGAGGACCGACTGCAGCAAGTTTTTGGTCTTTCACTTCAATTAAGACCAAGACAACCAGGTGAGTGGAGTTCCTCACTATTTAGTGACCTTTATCCATCAATCAAGTACAAGGGTGGAGCGAAAACCCGCAGACCCCTGAGTTTGACACGTGATGTAAAGCCAGGTAGGTTTGAGGGGACACTAGGTGACAGTCACAGTAGGTGGTTGAGGCTGTTTACAGGTCACAACAAGATCAATGGGGTTACGGGGACCATGCTTAGTGGGTACACAGCGATTATGTGAGGTCCCTAAAATATGGGCCCTTGTCTGCCATGGCCCATTGAAGGTCCCTCCATCCCGTGACGGAGCGAGGGACCTTTTCTCTTTTCTTTACCTGGCGTCTTTGGGGTCCCCAGACACAGTGTGTCTCCTCCTCTTCAGCTCTTGAGAGAACCGTCTCTTCCCTGCTGCCCTCATCCTCTCCTGCTCTCCATTCATCCCCCACGAGATCCTCCTCTCCTTCTTCTCGTCCTCTAAAGACTTGGACCTGTGTCCATTCATTTTGGGTTTCCCCAGCGTGTGTGTTTGTGTGTATGCAATGCAAGTATTCACAGAGAAACACGATCATGCAAAAAGATTGAAACGTGCACCCATTAGCATGCAGAAAAAAGACAGACGAAAAGGAACACAGACTGATAAAAGAACGGGCATGCAGGACTGACAGAAGAACAAACTCCACAATGTGCTTTTGATTTCTTCAGTATCTTCAATTGGTTCTTGATGCTCAATTACCTTGTAAATGATCTTGTAAGAACATAGCGGGGTACCGACCTGAGCCGCCCGCGCGGGCGTTCTGATTGGATGGACATGTAGGAGGTGCTGCTGAGGCGCGAGGCACTGCTGGCGCGGGATAGGGCCGACGCGTCACTCATGTCGCTGTCTGACGAGCGGGCCGACACGTTGTCAGAGCTCCGCCGCTGATCCGCATACATCTGAAGGCGGTGAGAGAGGAGAGAGGAAGATAGTTACTCTACATAGTTACTGTACATACAGTAGGTCCAATAAAATACTGGTGTCTAGCTGAGGTTTAGGTGTAGATCTGCTCCCCAACAGTGGTGGAAAAACGACCCAATTGTCATACTTGGGTAAAAGTAAAGATACTTTAAAAGAAAATGACTCAAGTAAAAGTGAACGTCACCCAGTAAAATACTACTTTAAATATATTTAAGTCTCAAAAGTAAAAGTAATTGCTAAAATATACTTAAGTATTAAAAGTAAAAATCATGTCAAAGACCAGAAGGCACTATTTTCTTGTTTTTGATTTACGGATAGCCAAGGGCACACTCCAATGTTCAGACATCATTTACAAACAAAGCATTTGTGTGTTGTGAGTCCGCCAGATCCGAGGCAGTAGAGATGACCAGGGTTGTTCTCTTGATAAGTGCATGAATTTGACCATTTTCCTGTCCTGCTAAGCATTCAAAATGTAACGAGTACTTTTTGGGTTTCAGCAAAAATGCATGGAGTACAAAGTACATTATTTTCTTTAGGAATGTAATGAAGAAAAAAAAAAGTTGTCAAATATATAAATACTAAAGTAATGTGCAGATACCCCAAAAAACTACTTAACTAGTACTTTCAAGTATGCTCCCCAATACCGAAAGTGGCATCTGTGTTGTAACTGACAATGAAAAAGCAATCAGCATGGAAAACTCTCCAACTTTTTGTGTGTGAAGGACAGTGGCCATCTTGAACGACAGTTAATATATTGTAGCTGAGGTCTAGAACTATATAACTACAACAGAGTTGTAATGTTAAGGTGGACCAGGAAATAGTGCCTGTCTTCCAGCAGAGAGATGCAGCATTACTGACCTCTCGTTTGGTCTTGAGGTCCGTCTCGGGGTCATGGGATGCTGAAGGCCGGTAGGAATGTACTTTCATGTTCATCTGTCTGGCTCGCTCCTCTACTGCTAGAGCTGGGAGGAAATTACTTAATTCATGAATACAGTAATAATACAGTAATAATACAGTAAATTACACGAGAAACACGCAACTTCTCAGGTGAATGACAGTGAAGGTGAACGATGTAGGGTGAAGTTGCTCCTAGACGCTGATCTTGGGTCAGCTTTTCATTTCCCCTACTTATGTTTAAGGTTAGGTTTCGGGGAAGGGAAATCTGATCCTAGATCTGTACCTAGGGGAAACTACACCCGGGAACAAGGTGAACAGAGGAACAGGAGGTGATTGGAGGTGTTAGACAAGTGTACAGTACTCTAAGTGTCATTGCTCTATTTGAACACTAAGTGGCGCATGCTGTGCATCACTTTCATTAGATGGCATGTACGGAATACTACAGCGTGCACAGAGGGTCATAATTGTTGGGGGATATAAAGAGGGAAAAAGCTAATCACATCTACTGGATAGAAAGGGTCTAAAATCTAAAACATAATATAAAGTTGGGTCAGATACAGTCGTGCCATAGAATTACCTTTTTCATTAGGTTTACTCGCATCAAACGGTTTATTATCTACAGGTATATTTTCTTCATGTACATGTAGGTAGAAGAGAATGAGGAATGTAAAGAAACAGAGAAGAGTGAGGAAGAGTACTCAGACAAAATGGTTTTGATTGGTCGTAGTTGTAGTACGAGACACATCATGACACGCACAGACAGACAAACAGACAGACAGACAGACAGACAGACAGACAGACAGACAGACAGACAGACAGACAGACAGACAGACAGACAGACAGACAGACAGACAGACAGACAGACAGACAGACAGACAGACAGACAGACAGACAGACAGACAGACAGACAGACAGACAGACAGACAGACAGACAGACAGACAGACAGACAGACAGACAGACAGACAGACAGACAGACAGACAGACAGACAGACAGACAGACAGACAGACAGACAGACAGACAGACAGACAGACAGACAGACAGACAGACAGACAGACAGACAGACAGACAGACAGACAGACAGACAGACAGACAGACAGACAGACAGACAGACAGACAGACAGACAGACAGACAGACAGACAGACAGACAGACAGACAGACACACAGACAGACACACAGACACACACACAGACACACAGACACACAGACACACAGACACACAGACACACAGACACACAGACACACAGACACACAGACACACACACTCCTTGACAGCCTACCTTGCTCTACACTACTGCTTCTGGCAGGAACCTGTGGCAGCTGTCTGCCCCTGCGACCTGACTGGGGAGTCCCCGTAGGAGGGGAGGGGCTGTGGGTGTGTGTTCTGAGAGATAGAGAGAGAAGAGGCAGAAAAAGAGAATAGGAGAAAGAGAAATGAAATACAAGTGAATGAGTTCAACTCCTCCACAGTAGGCCCATTCCAGCATATGTAAAACCCAGGGTGGCTACATCCTTGACCATACACTAGAGGGAACAGATGTGATTGGTTTACTGCTCCCACAACCAATAAGAGCAGCAGAACAGTGAGGTATAGGGAGCAAAGAGGTCAAAACAGGACAAAGGGGTACAACAAGGGGGTGCTAAGGGGGTATATTTTAGGGCACCAGCATGCACCTGTCCTGTCGTGGTGAGTTAGGGACAGATCCCCCCAGGGGTGTCTGGTTAAAGGGGCGCAGCGGTCCCCCTCTCCCCCTACTGCCCCTCAGTATAGAGGTGGGCTGGATACGACTGGCATCAACAGGCCACGTGGAAAGAAAAGAACAAACAAACGAAAGAAAGCTAAATGATATAAATGGTAAAGAATGTAAATCATATACAACATAATGAAGGACCTTATGGCCCACAATGTAAATCATATACAACATAATGAAGGACCTTATGACCCACAATGTAAATCATATACAACATAATGAAGGACCTTATGGCCCACAATGTAAATCATATACAACATAATGAAGGACCTTATGACCCACAATGTAAATCATATACAACATAATGAAGGACCTTATGACCCACAATGTAAATCATATACAACATAATGAAGGACCTTATGGCCCACAATGTAAATCATATACAACATAATGAAGGACCTTATGACCCACAATGTAAATCATATACAACATAATGAAGGACCTTATGACCCACAATATAAATCATATACAACATAATGAAGGACCTTATGGCCCACAATGTAAATCATATACAACATAATGATCCCTTATGACCCACAATGTAAATCATATACAACATAATGATCCCTTATGGCCCACAATGTAAATCATATACAACATAATGAAGGACCTTATGACCCACAATGTAAATCATATTCAACATAATGAAGGACCTTATGGCCCACAATGTAAATCATATACAACATAATGAAGGACCTTATGACCCACAATGTAAATCATATTCAACATAATGAAGGACCTTATGGCCCACAATGTAAATCATATACAACATAATGAAGGACCTTATGACCCACAATGTAAATCATATTCAACATAATGAAGGACCTTATGGCCCACAATGTAAATCATATACAACATAATGAAGGACCTTATGACCCACAATGTAAATCATATTCAACATAATGAAGGACCTTATGGCCCACAATGTAAATCATATACAACATAATGAAGGACCTTATGACCCACAATGTAAATCATATTCAACATAATGAAGGACCTTATGGCCCACAATGTAAATCATATACAACATAATGAAGGACCTTATGACCCACAATGTAAATCATATACAACATAATGATCCCTTATGACCCACAATGTAAATCATATACAACATAATGATCCCTTATGGCCCACAATGTAAATCATATTCAACATAATGAAGGACCTTATGACCCACAATGTAAATCATATTCAACATAATGAAGGACCTTATGGCCCACAATGTAAATCATATACAACATAATGAAGGACCTTATGACCCACAATGTAAATCATATTCAACATAATGAAGGACCTTATGACCCACAATGTAAATCATATACAACATAATGAAGGACCTTATGGCCCACAATGTAAATCATATACAACATAATGAAGGACCTTATGGCCCACAATGTAAATCATATACAACATAATGAAGGACCTTATGGCCCACAATGTAAATCATATACAACATAATGAAGGACCTTATGGCCCACAATGTAAATCATATACAACATAATGAAGGACCTTATGGCCCACAATGTAAATCATATACAACATAATGAAGGACCTTATGGCCCACAATGTAAATCATATACAACATAATGAAGGACCTTATGGCCCACAATGTAAATCATATACAACATAATGAAGGACCTTATGACCCACAATGTAAATCATATACAACATAATGAAGGACCTTATGACCCACAATGTAAATCATATACAACATAATGAAGGACCTTATGACCCACAATGTAAATCATATACAACATAATGAAGGACCTTATGACCCACAATGTAAATCATATACAACATAATGAAGGACCTTATGACCCACAATGTAAATCATATACAACATAATGAAGGACCTTATGGCCCACAATGTAAATCATATACAACATAATGAAGGACCTTATGGCCCACAATGTAAATCATATACAACATAATGAAGGACCTTATGACCCACAATGTAAATCATATACAACATAATGAAGGACCTTATGGCCCACAATGTAAATCATATACAACATAATGAAGGACCTTATGGCCCACAATGTAAATCATATACAACATAATGATCCCTTATGACCCACAATGTAAATCATATACAACATAATGAAGGACCTTATGACCCACAATGTAAATCATATACAACATAATGAAGGACCTTATGGCCCACAATGTAAATCATATACAACATAATGAAGGACCTTATGGCCCACAATGTAAATCATATACAACATAATGAAGGACCTTATGACCCACAATGTAAATCATATACAACATAATGATCCCTTATGGCCCACAATGTAAATCATATACAACATAATGAAGGACCTTATGACCCACAATGTAAATCATATACAACATAATGATCCCTTATGACCCACAATGTAAATCATATACAACATAATGAAGGACCTTATGACCCACAATGTAAATCATATACAACATAATGAAGGACCTTATGACCCACAATGTAAATCATATACAACATAATGATCCCTTATGACCCACAATGTAAATCATATACAACATAATGAAGGACCTTATGACCCACAATGTAAATCATATACAACATAATGAAGGACCTTATGGCCCACAATGTAAATCATATACAACATAATGATCCCTTATGACCCACAATGTAAATCATATACAACATAATGATCCCTTATGACCCACAATGTAAATCATATACAACATAATGAAGGACCTTATGACCCACAATGTAAATCATATACAACATAATGAAGGACCTTATGACCCACAATGTAAATCATATACAACATAATGAAGGACCTTATGACCCACAATGTAAATCATATACAACATAATGAAGGACCTTATGACCCACAATGTAAATCATATACAACATAATGAAGGACCTTATGACCCACAATGTAAATCATATACAACATAATGATCCCTTATGACCCACAATGTAAATCATATACAACATAATGAAGGACCTTATGACCCACAATGTAAATCATATACAACATAATGAAGGACCTTATGGCCCACAATGTAAATCATATACAACATAATGAAGGACCTTATGACCCACAATGTAAATCATATACAACATAATGAAGGACCTTATGGCCCACAATGTAAATCATATACAACATAATGAAGGACCTTATGACCCACAATGTAAATCATATACAACATAATGAAGGACCTTATGGCCCACAATGTAAATCATATACAACATAATGAAGGACCTTATGACCCACAATGTAAATCATATACAACATAATGATCCCTTATGACCCACAATGTAAATCATATACAACATAATGAAGGACCTTATGGCCCACAATGTAAATCATATACAACATAATGAAGGACCTTATGACCCACAATGTAAATCATATACAACATAATGAAGGACCTTATGGCCCACAATGTAAATCATATACAACATAATGATCCCTTATGGCCCACAATGTAAATCATATACAACATAATGAAGGACCTTATGACCCACAATGTAAATCATATACAACATAATGATCCCTTATGACCCACAATGTAAATCATATACAACATAATGATCCCTTATGACCCACAATGTAAATCATATACAACATAATGAAGGACCTTATGGCCCACAATGTAAATCATATACAACATAATGAAGGACCTTATGACCCACAATGTAAATCATATACAACATAATGATCCCTTATGACCCACAATGTAAATCATATACAACATAATGAAGGACCTTATGGCCCACAATGTAAATCATATACAACATAATGAAGGACCTTATGGCCCACAATGTAAATCATATACAACATAATGAAGGACCTTATGACCCACAATGTAAATCATATACAACATAATGATCCCTTATGACCCACAATGTAAATCATATACAACATAATGAAGGACCTTATGGCCCACAATGTAAATCATATACAACATAATGAAGGACCTTATAGCCCACAATGTAAATCATATACAACATAATGAAGGACCTTATGGCCCACAATGTAAATCATATACAACATAATGATCCCTTATGACCCACAATGTAAATCATATACAACATAATGATCCCTTATGGCCCACAATGTAAATCATATACAACATAATGAAGGACCTTATGACCCACAATGTAAATCATATACAACATAATGAAGGACCTTATGACCCACAATGTAAATCATATACAACATAATGATCCTTATGTAAATCATATACAACATAATGATCCCTTATGGCCCACAATGTAAATCATATACAACATAATGAAGGACCTTATGGCCCACAATGTAAATCATATACAACATAATGAAGGACCTTATGACCCACAATGTAAATCATATACAACATAATGATCCCTTATGACCCACAATGTAAATCATATACAACATAATGATCCCTTATGACCCACAATGTAAATCATATACAACATAATGAAGGACCTTATGGCCCACAATGTAAATCATATACAACATAATGAAGGACCTTATGACCCACAATGTAAATCATATACAACATAATGATCCCTTATGACCCACAATGTAAATCATATACAACATAATGATCCCTTATGACCCACAATGTAAATCATATACAACATAATGAAGGACCTTATGACCCACAATGTAAATCATATACAACATAATGAAGGACCTTATGACCCACAATGTAAATCATATACAACATAATGAAGGACCTTATGACCCACAATGTAAATCATATACAACATAATGAAGGACCTTATGACCCACAATGTAAATCATATACAACATAATGAAGGACCTTATGACCCACAATGTAAATCATATACAACATAATGAAGGACCTTATGGCCCACAATGTAAATCATATACAACATAATGAAGGACCTTATGACCCACAATGTAAATCATATACAACATAATGAAGGACCTTATGACCCACAATGTAAATCATATTCAACATAATGAAGGACCTTATGGCCCACAATGTAAATCATATACAACATAATGATCCCTTATGACCCACAATGTAAATCATATACAACATAATGAAGGACCTTATGACCCACAATGTAAATCATATACAACATAATGAAGGACCTTATGACCCACAATGTAAATCATATACAACATAATGAAGGACCTTATGACCCACAATGTAAATCATATACAACATAATGAAGGACCTTATGACCCACAATGTAAATCATATACAACATAATGAAGGACCTTATGACCCACAATGTAAATCATATACAACATAATGAAGGACCTTATGACCCACAATGTAAATCATATACAACATAATGATCCCTTATGACCCACAATGTAAATCATATACAACATAATGAAGGACCTTATGACCCACAATGTAAATCATATTCAACATAATGAAGGACCTTATGGCCCACAATGTAAATCATATACAACATAATGATCCCTTATGACCCACAATGTAAATCATATACAACATAATGAAGGACCTTATGACCCACAATGTAAATCATATACAACATAATGAAGGACCTTATGACCCACAATGTAAATCATATACAACATAATGAAGGACCTTATGACCCACAATGTAAATCATATACAACATAATGAAGGACCTTATGACCCACAATGTAAATCATATACAACATAATGAAGGACCTTATGACCCACAATGTAAATCATATACAACATAATGAAGGACCTTATGACCCACAATGTAAATCATATACAACATAATGATCCCTTATGGCCCACAATGTAAATCATATACAACATAATGAAGGACCTTATGGCCCACAATGTAAATCATATACAACATAATGAAGGACCTTATGGCCCACAATGTAAATCATATACAACATAATGAAGGACCTTATGACCCACAATGTAAATCATATACAACATAATGAAGGACCTTATGACCCACAATGAACCAGAACACAATAAACGAAGGCCATAATAATTCAAGAAAACACAGAACCAGGGCTATGGGTCTACTGACAGTACACCTTAACAACGCTCAATTAGAAAAGGTTTTGCTGTGCTGCAAAATTACATTCACAGCAACGTCACAATTTGTAACAATTCAGATTGACATCAGACATCAACACATTCTAGTTTTGAAGAGCGACGATCTCCATCCAGATAGAGGACTGCATGAATGAGGGTGTATGAGAGAGGGATGGGGTGAATGGGGGTGTATGAGAGAGGGATGGGGTGAATGAATGAATGAAATAATGACCTTACCTGTCAGCCTCCAGGCCTTTCTTGCTGTTACCTCTCTGACTGTCAGGTCTACCCAGGCTCCCTGACTGCCTGTGACGTGGAGGACATGAGAAGAAGACAAAATGGAGGATGGTAACCCAATGGAGAAACAAAACTAAAGACGAATCTTGAATGCGCAGTCAGCTGGTGTTTTATTTAAAATAAAAGACACGATTTGGCTGAAATGATTTTGTTAAAAAAAGAAATGTTGATGCAACATGTTAGACGACTATGTTGCACTACTACATTGCTTGCTGCTAACTGTTCAGAACAGAAACATCACAACACCATGACAACAGAGCACGTGGAAGTCAGATGTGTAGCAGAGGAAGCAGGAAGTCAGGTGCAGGTCAGTAAGGTGAAGCAGCAAGAGGAGCAGTAACTGCAGCGTTACAACAACCCACCAGCTTTACACTGTAATCTAGAACATCTAGGAAAACTATAAAGTGCAGGGTTAGGGTTAGGTTTAGGGTTGGGCTAGGGTTAGGGTTAGGGTTAGAGTTAGAGGAAATCTATAGTAGCCACGCAGTGCTAAGCAAGTACAGTAGCAGGACTGCAGCTTGGGTCCTGGGAGGTAAGGGTAGGGCTAGATCGGTACCCAGTACCTTTCTTCCTCTGGGGAGGCCTGCTCTACTAAAATCCTGGGGCCTGCGGGCTGTCTGCGGGGCAGAGAGTTGGAGCATCTGGAGGTGTGGTTGGGTGAGGCATGCCCCAGGTGGGGAAACAGGGAGAGGGACACAGTGAGGGAGGGCTGGGTTCATGTTAGTTTAGAATGAGCTAAAAGCATTGGGATTCCCTGGCAACTAGAATGCCTTTGCTGGCCAAAACAGTCAGTGACAGTAGGTGGGAATTATTGTGCAGGTCAATGTGAAAGAGCTGTTATTGTGTAGTCACTGTGTTGCTCAGCACCTCTCAATATAACTAGTGGTGAACAAAATTGATAGATAACATGCATGACGAGAACGGGTGATGTTGTGTGATGTTGAATCTTTGTTAATTCTATGTATTGGTATACTCTGGGAAAATAGAACACTCAAATGATTGTTTTTTTTACAGTATTTGCGAGAATTAAGAAAGTTCAACTACTAAAGAAACATTGTAAACCTAGAAAAGGAGGTGCAGTAGGTTATCTGAGAGTGGAGGTTGGTGTGTGTGTTACCTGTCTTTATCATGAGAGTGGAGGTTTGTGTGTGTGTGTACCTGTCTTTATCAGGAGAGTGGAGATTGGTGTGTGTGTTACCTGTCTTTATCAGGAGAGTGGAGGTTGGTGTGTGTGTACCTGTCTTTATCAGGAGAGTGGAGGTTGGTGTGTGTGTTACCTGTCTTTATCAGGAGAGTGGAGGTTGGTGTGTGTGTACCTGTCTTTATCAGGAGAG
Organism: Oncorhynchus gorbuscha; assembly: GCF_021184085.1. Classification (NCBI taxonomy): domain Eukaryota; kingdom Metazoa; phylum Chordata; class Actinopteri; order Salmoniformes; family Salmonidae; genus Oncorhynchus; species Oncorhynchus gorbuscha. Next base: position 8,972,146 of record NC_060190.1, on the reverse strand, counting down.
TGGAGGTTGGTGTGTGTGTTACCTGTCTTTATCAGGAGAGTGGAGGTTGGTGTGTGTCTACCTGTCTTTATCATGAGAGTGGAGGTTTGTGTGTGTGTACCTGTCTTTATCAGGAGAGTGGAGGTTGTTGTGTATGTACCTGTCTTTATCATGAGAGTGGAGGTTGGTGTGTGTGTGTACCTGTCTTTATCAGGAGAGTGGAGGTTGGTGTGTGTGTACCTGTCTATCATGAGAGTGCAGGTTGGTGTGTGTGTACCTGTCTTTATCAGGAGAGTGGAGGTTTGTGTGTGTGTGTACCTGTCTTTATCAGGAGAGTGGAGGTTGGTGTGTGTACCTGTCTTTATCATGAGAGTGGAGGTTGGTGTGTGTGTACCTGTCTATCATGAGAGTGCAGGTTGGTGTGTGTGTACCTGTCTTTATCAGGAGAGTGGAGGTTTGTGTGTGTGTACCTGTCTTTATCAGGAGAGTGGAGGTTGGTGTGTGTGTACCTGTCTTTATCAGGAGAGTGGAGGTTGGTGTGTGTGTACCTGTCTTTATCAGGAGAGTGGAGGTTGGTGTGTGTGCACCTGTCTTTATCAGGAGAGTGGAGGTTGGTGTGTGTGTACCTGTCTTTATCAGGAGAGTGGAGTTTGGTGTGTGTGTTACCTGTCTTTATCAGGAGAGTGGAGGTTGGTGTGTGTGTACCTGTCTTTATCAGGAGAGTGGAGGTTGGTGTGTGTGTTACCTGTCTTTATCAGGAGAGTGGAGGTTGGTGTGTGTCTACCTGTCTTTATCATGAGAGTGGAGGTTTGTGTGTGTGTACCTGTCTTTATCAGGAGAGTGGAGGTTGTTGTGTATGTACCTGTCTTTATCATGAGAGTGGAGGTTGGTGTGTGTGTGTACCTGTCTTTATCAGGAGAGTGGAGGTTGGTGTGTGTGTACCTGTCTATCATGAGAGTGCAGGTTGGTGTGTGTGTACCTGTCTTTATCAGGAGAGTGGAGGTTGTTGTGTATGTACCTGTCTTTATCAGGAGAGTGGAGGTTGGTGTGTGTGTACCTGTCTTTATCAGGAGAGTGGAGGTTGGTGTGTGTGTACCTGTCTTTATCAGGAGAGTGGAGGTTGGTGTGTGTGTTACCTGTCTTTATCAGGAGAGTGGAGGTTGGTGTGTGTGTACCTGTCTTTATCATGAGAGTGGAGGTTGGTGTGTGTGTACCTGTCTTTATCAGGAGAGTGGAGGTTGGTGTGTGTGTACCTGTCTTTATCAGGAGAGTGGAGGTTGGTGTGTATGTACCTGTCTTTATCAGGAGAGTGGAGGTTGGTGTGTGTGTGTACCTGTCTTTATCATGAGAGTGGAGGTTGGTGTGTGTGTGTACCTGTCTTTATCAGGAGAGTGGAGGTTGGTGTGTGTGTGTACCTGTCTTTATCAGGAGAGTGGAGGTTGGTGTGTATGTACCTGTCTTTATCAGGAGAGTAGAGGTTGGTGTGTGTGTACCTGTCTTTATCATGAGAGTGGAGGTTGGTGTGTGTGTGTACCTGTCTTTATCAGGAGAGTGGAGGTTGGTGTGTGTGTACCTGTCTATCATGAGAGTGCAGGTTGGTGTGTGTGTACCTGTCTTTATGAGGAGAGTGGAGGTTGGTGTGTATGTACCTGTCTTTATCAGGAGAGTGGAGGTTTGTGTGTGTGTACCTGTCTTTATCAGGAGAGGGGAGGTTTGTGTGTGTGTACCTGTCTCTATCAGGAGAGTGGAGGTTGGTGTCAGGTCTGAGGCAGGTGGTGCTGGCACTCCTCACCCGGTCCAGACTGGGCTGCAGATCACTATAGTAGCACAGAGGGAAGAGAAGGAAGGGAAAAGAGGAAGAGGTGGGACAGAGTGAAAGGAAGCGTGCAAGACAGAAGGAAGGAATTGCAAATAGAGGTGGGAGGGGGAAACGAGAGACAGAAAGAAAAGAATGATCAAACATTAGATACAGAACAAACTTATAAGGGGGTTGTAAACCTCCATTCATTACAATAGCGGGCCTTTGCGGCCATACTGTACAGTCAGTCCACCTGATGGGGAGGTTGGAGCGTTGCCATGGGAACTTGCTCTTGGTGGAGGAGGAGAGTGGACTGGGTGAAATTTGCGTGAGCAGACATACTACAGCACAAATACTCTCTATCACACACACACAATCTCGTTCTCTCTCCCTTCTCTCTGGCAGGGAGCCTACTACAGTCGGGGACCTTGTCATTTGTCATGTCATGGTCTTTGTTGCAGCCATGGACGTCAACACAACACTGGAAAATATGCTGTGTCCAACTGTCATCACATGCCTCACATGACACAGCGCTCCAATGTATGCTATGTGTTGCAGTGTGCCAATAAGGACTTAGTTCTTTGCTGTTTAATACAGTCAACCCTGTTGTATGTCCTGTGGTCTTACACACAAGTTGAGGTTAACGATGAGCATTCGATCCCTCACAAAGGGATGGACGGTGGAGTGCAAAGGCAGGCCATTTGGGCGGCGGGGGAGGTTCATCCGTGGGGTTGGTGGTGGAGAGGTGAAGTCCGTTGGGGGTGGGAGGGCAGAGGACGAAGGGAGCGGGGCAATGGGTTTCTTACCTAACGGTGACCTCGTCAGTGAACCTGAGCACACGGTGCGTGAGGACGCTACGGGAGGCGGGACCGCCCCCTCCCTGATGCCCCCGGGGAGGCTTGCTCTTTAGGCATGCAGGGAGGGTGTTGCTACACGCGTGTGAATCCGTGGTAGATGGTATAGACGCATGCAAGAAAGGGAAAGAAAAGCTAGATTTGACGTGCATGCAAAGGGAATGAGAGGCCAAAAAATGAACCGTGATAAAGACGTACAAGGAAACCCAACAGTGGCACTGAAGTCAACAAACAAACCATATAAAAACAGCAATTCAATAAATATGTCAGATGGAGGTTTGACACCAGAATATCACATCTGCTCCATCCTAATCCCCATTCTCAGCATTTCCTCTCCCCAACTACTGTGTAGTGATGGGGGATTGTCTGATGGAGGCCCAAGACATAGACGACAACAGAGGACACGGTGAAAGTAGGGATGGGGGATTGTCTGATGGAGGCCCAAGACATAGACGACAACAGAGGACACGGTGAAAGTAGGGATGGGGGATTGTCCTGCCGTTCATTATATGTATGGAGATTAAATGTAATGCTGATTATATAAGTGCATCTAAACAGATTTTAACGTGTCAAAGCATTATAGCATGGGGACACCAAGCATGTAATATATCTACTGTGTATAGGACAGTACATAGGATTATTGTTTTAAAATATACAGTGAAGTACTACTATAGTACTACTGTAACAGATCTGGTCCAGGGTCATCATATTATCAATAATAATTTGGTGGATGCTTATATTTGTCCAATTGGAAATGTGTTTTTTTACATATCCCAACTCCCCCCAACTCCCCCTGTAGCTCAGTTGGTAGAGCCTGGCGCTTGTAACGCCAGGGTAGTGGGTTCGATTCCCGGGACCACCCATACGTAGAATGTATGCACACATGACTGTAAGTCGCTTTGGATAAAAGCGTCTGCTAAATGGCATATATTATTATAGACACCCTGGGAGAGTGGTACCACATCGATTCAGAAAAGCTCTGTTAGGAGTCGGGGTGGGGAATCAATTACGTTGAGAGAACGTTGATACAACATCATAAGCCACAAAATGTCAACGATGAGTTGAGTTCAGGTTTTGGGGAAGAGTAAAAGGAAAGAGAGCAGGGTTTTCTTATTCTACTCTCTTACCTGTATATGTCCTTGTGTATACCATTGACTAACAGGGGCATTTTGGGTGGTAGTGTATTGCTGGACCTAGCTACGCCCCTGTGTAGTTATTTGAGTGTAGACCGTGCATTGATTGAGAGGAGAAGAAAAACAGAAGAGGGGAAAAAACAACACAATTCTATAAATAAAACAAAAATAACATTAATCTGCTGTAGATCAAATGTTCAGACAAAAAAGTAATTCACCAAGAGAGATTTTCATACTATTCTGAGATAAACGATAGAGCTGTTCTGTAATCTATGATAATCTGTTTAAAACCCAATATAAACTCAATGTTTTTATGGTGTCATGGGGAGTGTGTGGTACTATTGTTGGCCTCTCGGGTGAAAAAATCAGTCCCTTTGTGTCTGGAATGAATTCATCGATATTCTAAAACTAGATAAAGCTGAATACATTACAAAGACGACTTTCACATTGTCCACCTTCCATGCAGGTAGACAAAAAAGCGAACATTGATGCAGCACATGGAATAGGAACACATCGTATGAAACAACTCTCTATATCACAACCATAGACTGTAGTATCACTGACAGAGATAACATGGAGCTGTTGACATCGAATGACAATGCAAAGGATGATGGGTAATACAATAGAAGAACGATGGTGGGTAGGGACGATAACAGTGACGTCTCTGGCTTTTTGGTTGTTGTTGTTTTTGTTTACCTGTTTGTGTGCAGGCACTCGGCACTCCCGCCTCGGATAGACCTGTGCATCTCGAGGACCTCACTGTGATTGCCATGGCGATGGGTGAACCGAACAACCAATCAAAAACAACAACGTAAGAGGATGGTCAAATCAGACAAAGCCGCTCATGAGAAATGAATGAGAAGAAATCATGAAATCATAATTTTGATTCAGCATCAATAATAATAAATATGATATTCAACTTTTAGTAAGAGACTTTTGCATTAGACTGTTAGTCGTATTAGTGATTATTACTATAGAACAGTACTAATGTAGCCTGCTATTCCACTTGTCCTTGGAGTATCCGACACTTTCAACCTCAAAAATGAAAAGCTAGTTGTCAACCTCTTTGAAATAATTGGGCATAAAGGAATACTGTACTTCTAAAGGTATTTGATTGCAAATGAGCAAAATAAGAAGGAAACCATGTCGGCATCAACTCCTATATTGTACTCAAAGCTCTCCTCAAATTAGATACTCCAAAGTATATCCATATTGTACACAAACACTGGAACCTCACTGCATAACCTGCACACACTCTCTCTCTGCCATAAACCACCAAACTGTTCTCAGACCGGCTGTAATCTTAAACTCCCTGATACAGTACCTACAGCATCTTACGTCTAACCTCCTCCCTAATAAACAAAGGCCACCAGCCACCACTGTCTGGGTGATGTTACCTGTCCTCGGAGTACTCGTAGTCCGAGTCCCCGGAGCGGTGCTCCCCGTGGGAGTCATGGTAACGAGAGGGGGAGCAGGAGTGGTGGCGGTTCTGATGGATCTCATCCAGACTCCTGATGGGGTAGGACATAGAGAGGAGTGTTACTGAGGTTTTGGTTACAGAGTGTTACTGTGATAACATTTAGCTAATAACGTTGGTTTTGTCATAGTGTGGACATAAAGGGAAATTGATTTGAGCCATAAGAGTGTGCTGAAGATTCAACCCAGGGGTATGAATGAATGTGAACAATAGTGAAGACATTAAAACTATGAAATAGCACATATGGAATCATGTAATAACCAAAAAAAGTGTTAAACAAATCAAAATATATTTAAAATGTTAGATTTCTTCAAAGTAGCCACCCTTTGCCTTGTTAACAGCTTTGCACACTTATGACATTCTCTCAACCAACTTCATGAGGAATTAACGGCGTTCCCACATATGCTGAGCACTTGTTGGCTGCTTTTTCTTTACTGTGTGGTCCAACTCATCCCAAACCACCAGCAAAGCACCGCCACACCATCACACCTCCTCCTCCATGCTTCACGTAGGAACCAAACAAGCGGAGATCATCTGTTCACCTACCCTGCGTCTCACAAAAACACGGCGGTTGGAACCAAAAATCTGAAATTTGGACTCATCAGACCAAATTACAGATTTCCACTGGTCTAATGTCCATTGTTCGAGTTTCTTGGCCCAAGCAAGTCCCTTCTTCTTATTGGTGTCTTTTAATAGTGGTTTCTCTGTAGCAATTTGACCATGAAGGCCTGATCAACGCAGTCCCCTCTGAACAGTTGATGTTGAGATGTGTCTGTTACTTGAACTCTGTGAAGCACTTATTTGAGCTGCAATTTTGAGGCTGGTAACTATAATGAACTTATCCTCTGCAGCAGAGGTATCTCTGGGCCTTCCTTTCCTGTGGCAGTCCTCATGAGAGCCAGTTTCATCATAGCGCTTGATGGTTTTTCCAGATTGACTGACCTTCATGTCTCAAAGTAATGATGAACTGTTGTTTCTCTTTGCTTATTTGAGCTGTTCTTGCCATAATATGGACTTAGCATTTTACCAAATAGTATCTTCTGTATACCACCCCAAACTTGTTACAACACAACTGATTGGCTCAAACACATTTAGAAGGAAAGAAATTCTGTCACGCCTTGGTCTTAGTATTTTGTGTTTTCGTTAATTATTTGGTCAGGCCAGGGTGTGACATGGGTTTATTTTGTTGTATTTCGTATTGGGGTTTTGTAGTTATTGGGATTGCGGCTGAGTAGGGGTGTTGTATAGGCTTGGCTGCCTGAGGCGGTTCTCAATCAGAGTCAGGTGATTCTCGTTGTCTCTGATTGGGAACCGTATTTAGGTAGCCGGGGTTTCACTGTGTATTTCGTGGGTGATTGTTCCAGTCTCTGTGTAGTTGTTCACCAGACAGGCTGTATTAGGTTTCACGTTCCGTTTGTTGTTTTTGTATTTGTATAGTTATTTCATGTATCGCGATCATTCATTAATGAGTAACCACCACGCTGCATTTCGTTCCGACACTCTTTCGACAAACGAAGAACGCCGTTACAAATTCCACAAGATAACTTTTAACAAAGAATATCAAATGTAAAATATATTTTGATTTGTTTGTCACGCCCTGACCTTAGAGAGACGTTTTATTTCTCTATTTGGTTAGGTCAGGGTGTTATTTAGGGTGGGCATTCTCAGTTGTCTATTTCTTTGTTTTTGGCCGAGTATGGTTCCCAATCAGAGGCAGCTGTCTATCGTTGTCTCTGATTGGGGATCATACTTAGGCAGCCCCTTTTCCCACTTTCTGTTGTGGGATCTTGTTTTTGTATAGTTGCTGCAATACTGCACATTTGTTATATTCTTTGTTGTTTTTGTTGTAAGTTTCACTATTAAAGAATGTGGAATTCTATGCACGCTGCGCCTTGGTCCAATCCTTTCAACAAACATAACATTGTTTAACTTCTCTAGGGTAGGGGTCAGCATTTGGAATTTTGGATGAAAAGCGTGCCCAAATTAAACTGCCTTCTACTCAGGCCCAGAATATAGGATATGCATATAATTAGTAGATTTGGATAGAAAACACTCAAGTTTCCGAAACTGTTAAAATAATGTCTGTGAGTATAACAGAACTGATTTGGCAGGTGAAAACCTGAGAAATATCCATTCGGGAAGTAGGAGTTTTGTTGTTGTAGTTTTCTATTCAATGCCATTACAGTATCCATTGACTTAGGACTCAAATTGCAGTTCCTATGCCTTCCACTAGATGCCAACAGTCTTTAGAAATTGTTTCAGGCTTCTATTCTGAAAAATTAGAGAGTAAGAGCAGTCTGTATGAGTGGACCCTGCCGTGTCACAGAGCTTTTTCATGCCCACGACCGAGAGAGTGCCTTTCTTGTTTACCTTTTATATTGACAATGTTATTGTCCAGCTGAAATATTATTGATTATTTAGGCTAAAAATAACCTGAGGATTGAATTTAAACATTGTTTGACATGTTTCTATGAACTTTGTCTGCCTGTTGTGACGGCGTTTGAGCCTGTGGATAACTGGAAAAAAACGTGCGAACAAAATGGAGGTTTTCGGATATAACGAGAGACTTTATCGAACAAAAGGAACATTTATTGAATAAATTAATGTCTTCTGAGTGCAACCATATGAAGATCATCAAAGGTAAGTGATGATCAAAGGTAAGTCATTAATTAACATACCCTAGAGATTCCATATGTGTTATTTCATAATTGTGATGTCTTCACCATTATTCTACAATGTAGAAAATAGTACAAATAAAGAAAAACCCTTGAATGAGTAGCTGTGTCCAAACCGGAACTGTATATATACAGTGCAATGCAAAGGTATTCACCCCCTTGGCATTTATCCTATTTTGTTGCATTACAACCTGTAATTTAAGTGGATTTTTATTTGGATTTCATGTAATGGACACACACAAAATAGTCCAACTTGGTGAAATGAAAAAAAATACTTGTTTCAAAAAATGAAAAATGGAAAAGTGGTGTGTGCATATGTATTCTCCCCCTATGTGATGAAGACCCAAAAATAAGATCCGGTGCGCAACCAATTACCTTCAAAAGTCACATGATTAATTAAATAAAGTCCACCTGTGTGCAATCTAAGTGTCACATGATCTGTCACATGATTTCAGTATATATACATATGTTTTGAAAGACCCCAGAGTTTGCAACACCACTAATCAAGGGGCACAACCAAGCAAGCGGCACTATGAAGACCAAGGAGCTCTCCAAACAGGTCAGGGACAAAGTTGTGGAGAAGTACAGATCAGGGTTGGGTCATGAAAAAATATCAGAAACTTTGAACATCCCACGGACCACCATTAAATACATTATTAAAAAATGGAAAGAATATGGCACCACAACAAACCTGCCAAGAGAGGGCCGGACACCAAAACTCACAGACCAGACAAGGAGGGCATTAATCAGAGAGGCAACAAAGAGACCAAAGATAGCCCTGAAGGAGCTGCAAAGCTCCATAGCTGAGATTGGAGTATCTGTCCATAGGATCACTTTAAGCAGTATATTCCACATAGCTGGGCTTTATGGAAGAGTGTCCAGACAAAAGCCATTGCTTAATGAAAAAAACAAGAAAACCCTGTTTGGTGTTTGCCAAAAGGCATGTGGGAGACTCCCCAAACATATGGAAGAAGGTAGTCTGGTCAGATGAGACTAAAATTGAGCTTTTTGGCCATCGAGGAAAACGCTATGTCTGGCGCAAACCCAACACCTCTCATCACTCCGAGAACACCAGCCCCACAGTGAGGCATGGTGGTGGCAGCATCATGTTGTGGGGATGTTTTTCATCGGCAGGGACTGGGAAACTGGTCAGAATTGAAGTAATGATGGATGGTGCTAACTACAGGGAAATTCTTGAGGGAAACCTGTTTCAGTCTTCCAGAGATTTGAGACTGGGACGGAGGTTCACCTTCTAGCAGGACAATGACCCTAAGCATACTGCTAAAGCAACACTTGAGTGGTTTAAGGGAAAACATTGAAGTGTTTTTGAAATGGCCTAGTCAAAGCTCAGACCTCAATCCAATTGAGAATCGGTGGTATGATTTAACGATTGCTGTACACCAACAGGAACCCATCAGCCTTGAAGGAGCTGGAGCAGTTTTGCCTTGAAGAATGGGCAAATATCCCAGTGGCTAGATGTGCCAAGCTTATAGAGACATATCCCAAGAGACTTACAGCTGTAATTGCTGCAAAACGTGGCTTTCCAAAGCATTGACTCTTGGGGGGGGGTAAATAGTTATGCACGCTCAAGTTTTCAGTTTTTTTGGCTTATTTCTTGTTTGTTTCAGAATAAAAAATATTTGCATCTTCAAAGTGGTAAGCATGTTGTGTAAATCAAATGATACAACCCCCCCCCAAAAAAGTATTTTAATACCAGATTTTATGGCAGGGAAAGAAAGAAAAAAGAGAGAAAGAAAGAAAAAGAGAGAGAGAGAAGGAGAGAGTGAAAGAAAGAGAGAGAGAGGAAAGAGAAAAGAGAGAGCGAGAGAAAGAGGGAGAAAGCAAGCGGGAGAGAAAGGGAGAGAGAGAGAGAGAAAGAAAGAAAAATAGAAAGAAAGAAAAATAGAAAGAGAGAGAGAGAGAGAGAGAGAGAGAGAGAGAGAGAGAGAGAGAGAGAGAGAGAGAGAGAGAGAGAGAGAGAGAGAGAGAGAGAGAGAGAGAGAGAGAGAGAGAGAGAGAGAGAGAGAGAGAGAGAGAGAGAGAGAGAGAGAGAGAGAGAGAGAGAGAGAGAGAGAGAGAGAGAGAGAGAGAAGAGAGAGAGAGAGAGAGAGAGAGAGAGAGAGAGAGAGAGAGAGAGAGAGAGAGAGAGAGAGAGAGAGAGAGAGAGAGAGAGAGAGAGAGAGAGAGAGAGAGAGAGAGAGAGAGAGAGAGAGAGAGAGAGAGAGAGAGAGAGAGAGAGAGAGAGAGAGAGAGAGAGAGAGAGAGAGAAAGAAAGAGAGAGAGAGAGAGAGAGAGAGAGAGAGAGAAAGAGAGAGAGAGAGAGAGAGAGAGAGAGAGAGAGAGAGAGAGAGAGAGAGAGAGAGAGAGAGCGAGAGAGAGAGAGAGCGAAAGAGAGAAAAAAGAGAGAGAAAGAGCGAGATGAAGATAGACAAGAAAGAAAGAGAGAAAAGAGAGAGAGAGAGAGAGAACGAGAGAGAGAGAGAAAGAAGAATGCAGATGTGTGTGGGTGTAGTATCGTGGAGAACCAGGCAGCGTGACAACAACGTGATTCCGATGTATGGCTAAGCAAGACTAGTTTAGGTATATCTGTGTGATACAAAAACTGCAGCTACCTCTGCATGGGGACGTGTGCAGGGCGGGAGCGGGCCCTTGTTATGTCCTC